>NC_133293.1:7208794-7515780 GCF_005239225.2 Populus alba
TTGAGTAATTTTAATATGAATTAATAAAAGTATCCTTTTAAGTAAATATATAACAATAAAAAAGATTTGAACATGGGTAAGCTTAGTTATATATTGAAACAACCCATGTAGTTATATTTGAACATGATGTAAACGCAACGCAGACGACCATTAAATATAAAGATTTTTTTTAGTGAATATTGTAGCCAACTTTACTATTCATGTTAATTAATTAGTATAAACAATAGGTAGAAAGCAATATTGCTTATTATTTTTTTACCTGTGTTTTCAAACACAAAAATATTGTGAATCTATAAACAGTAAAAAAAAAATTTCTTTGCCAAATAGATTGCATCTGCGTTTTGTTAAAAACACAGATGTAACCTCTTTACCAAATAGCCTCTAAAATAGAAGCTAGCGATGGAAATAAAAAGAAAATAAAAACTTTAATATTAAAAAGAAAATAAAAAACACAGACACAATACGCAGCTGCGTTTTGTTTTTATTAAAAAGAAAATAAAAAATTTTAATATTTTTAGTACGAGTTTGTTTTCAATAAATAAGTGTAGCCAACTTTACTATTCATGTTAATTAACAGTACATAGGAAGCAATATTTGCTTCCTTTTTTTTCCCTTGCATTTCAAACATAAAAATAGTGTGGGATCCCTAAACAGTAAATTGTTTTTTTTCTTTATCAAACAGGTTACATTTGCATTCTGTTTAAAATACAGCGCAACCTCGTTACCAATTAGCCTCTAAGACAGAAGCTAGCGGTGGCGGCATTCCTAACCTAATGGTAATCACTGGTCATATCGGCGGAGTGCTACAGAGGATAGAGGAGAGTTTTAATAACTTGACTCCTGCAGGATGAGCAAATAGGAAACACCCTTTTAAAATATAAAGAAATTGGGAGAAAGGTGGCTCGGCTTCCGAATGTGGATGGTTCGTGGTGACTAAGCTATAAATTAATACTTACAGTTTGACAAAAAATAATTATCAATCCTCTTAAATTCAGAAAGGTGGTTTGGTTCGGATGTTCCCTCTTCAATTTTTATATTTTTTTGGTTTTTATTTTATTTTTTTTCATTTTTGAGAAATTAAAAGAAAAGAGAAATTAAAGGAGCATGTAAGATGAAGAGATTTAATCAGAAAAGAAGGAATTTTTTAGAAGAAAAGAAAATCCCATTGAAATTAAGGACGGTAAATATTGGTTAAGGGATGTTTAGTTATTTTTTATCTTATAAAAAATTAATTTATAGTTTCAATAAATTGTATGGATTTATTTATTTATTTATTGGAGACGGTTGAGTTCTGCTTTTAATAATTAATGATGATGAGTTATTTGGTATTGTCATATGGTGTTTTTTAAATTTTTTTTTAAAAAAAAATATTTTTAAATTAAAAAAATTGATATCACTATATTAAAATAACTTTAAAAAATATAAATATAATAAAGTTAAAATTAATTTTTTAAAAAAATACAAAAACCCTACCACAAAGTGTGGAAAGAGATGCGTCATTATTGCTGGTGATCTGGAAAACAGAGAAAACAATGAGCATCTAATCACCTTTAACTTTAAAATGATGCAATGTTTCTACGTCATAAAAGACAAAGAAACATTCTTAGAGAAAAGTCCATAAACATTTTCTCCATTCCTTCATCGTATTGTCTGGTTAAAATTAACGTGCAACCATTTCTCTCTTAGAATTTGAGAGAAATTCTGTTTTACACACGGGTGCAGCCGGATAATTGCAAGTGGATTAAATGTTGCCTTTTCTGATAATATGATCAGAGCACTGCTGCCTTTCTCTTGTTTGAGAACGTAATTTCATTCTATAACGTTGAAATTTGAATTCCAGATCTCTTGAAAAGAGTAAATTACACTGATGTCAGATGAGTTACAACTCGTTAATGATTTCTATAAGAAAACGAAAGGATTTCAGCTTCTGAGTCTCAACAAGCAGAGCAAGGGCGTTGCCGCTGAAACAACATTCCGATCATGGGCTGACCGGAAAGTATGGACCTGTGACATGCTCGGCATCAACGTGTTACACAAAATTAAAATTTAAACTGTGACTGTGTGACAAACTCAGCATCAACGTGTTCCACAAAATATATACAGTAAAATCAGCAATCATAGTATTCGAATCTTCGACAACATAGTTAAAATCAAAGCCAAAAGAGATAGTAAATAAGTTACAATATTACAGACAGGACCTTATCCAAAATTTATCCCTGGGGCACTTTAGAGCTTAGACCCTGTCTGAAGCAAGGTATTAATTCTAGCTTTGACCTATAAATACAAGTCTCGGATCAGCTAACCACATCCATACCAACACAAGCTGTTCACTCCTCTCTCTTTCCCTCTTAGAATTTGAATCTATATAGTTTTCTATGACCTCGATGGCTGTGGTACCTCAAAAGACGAGGCGTGAACGCAGTATGTTTTCATCATCGGATGACACCGCAATGATGAAGCAAATTCAGGCCACTCATGCTCCCGATGGCCGTGAATTTTCAGTGAAGCCTCTTCTTCATATTGTTGAGAACATTTTCCTCCGTGCCACTCCTGCCCTAGGCATGACCAGCATTGTTCAGCAGCAGGTATATACATAACCAGTAGTACTGCCTCTTGCATGCTAATTTATTCAGCATTATTATTATGTTTTCTGATCATCACTGGTGACTTCTATATTTTAGGAGTTCATCAAGCACAACTTGATGAGTTGGAGGAGAAGGCTCTTCAAAATGGCTTTCATGAAACGATCGAGATGCTGTCTTACAACATCAACAAGATTTCCTGCGAGGTAAGTTCGGACAGAAGAGACGTTTATAAGTTCATGATGTTTAAAGACACTAACGAATACGCTGCTTTTTTTTCCAACAGATGTCCTGCAAGTGTTCTGGAGGTGGAGATGCACATGCAACAACTTTGGCAATATTCAACTTGGTATCAAACTACTCGTGGGACGAAAAGGTGGTGCTAGCGTTAGCTGGATTTGCCGTGAACTATGGGGAGTTTTGGCTTGTCGCCCAGCTTTACCTTACAAACCCACTAGCTAAGGCGGTTGCACTTCTGAAGCAATTGCCGGACATAATTGAACGAGCAGACAATCTGAAGCCCAAGTTTGAGGCACTCACAAGCCTTATCAAGGCCATGATGGATGTGGCCAAATGCATAGTTGAGTTCAAGGAGCTTCCGTCGCAATACATCACCCCTGACACTCCAGAAATGTTAACTGCCACCGCTCATATCCCCACTGCTGTTTACTGGACCATCAGGAGTATTGTGGCTTGCGCATCACAAATTATGGGCCTTATTGGCATTGGGTCATGAGTATGTGTTTCCTTCTCCATGATAAATTTGCTTATATTAATCAGAAATATTCTTCACCAAAAATAACATGTAGACAAGCTCAGTCCACTCTGGCTCTGGCTATGAAAGTACTAGAAGGGTTTTTCACATGCATGCAAAGCAGCCAAAAGTAGAGTGAAAAGGGTGCTAAACTTTTTCTTTTGCATCTCACTATCTGCTCCACAGGTACATAGCATCCACAACAGAGGCTTGGGAGCTATCAAGCTTGGCCCACAAGGTTAATAACATTCACAGCCATCTCATGAAGCAGCTCACCCTTTGTTTTCAACACATAGGTGAGTCCGAGCCCTGTCAAACAAGTTGCAATTCATATCAAACAGTATATTATAATTTTCACCATTTAAAAAAATTATGTTTTGATGCAAAATACATGCTGGATGGTGATAACTAGTGATCTCTCTGTGATCCAGATGAGAAAAGACATATTGAAGCATTTCAAACACTTGTGAGCCTGTTCGAAGCTTTCCACATTGAGAACATGAAGATTCTAAAGGCTTTGATTTATGCCAAGGACGATCAACTACCACTCTTTGATGGTTCCACCAAGAAAAGGGTTCGGTTATTGTTCTGTTCTTTCAGTCCATTTCTTTCAGTCCATTTTTAGTTAATTCACTGGATGATATAGACCAGAGAGATTGTTGAGTAAAAACCGCATGCGGTCTTGCTTGAAATCTCACCACATAATAGTTATGCAGATATCAATCATACTTCCTGACGAGGATATTTGTTAATGATCCTCCTATATGAATATACAAGGATAAAACAGAATTCCCACTGTTAATTACAGGCAAGCCTTGATGTGTTGAGAAGGAGGAGCGTGTTGCTGCTGATTTCGGACCTCGAAATCTCCCATGAAGAGCTTTCAATGCTGCAACAAATGTACACTGAGGCGCGGGAGCAACAAGGAAGACCAGAGAGCCAGTATGAGGTTGTATGGCTCCCAGTTGTGGACAGATCATCCCCGTGGAATGAAGCAAAGCAGAAGCAGTTTGAGGATTTTCAAAAGATGATGCCATGGTACTCTGTCTATCACCCTTCATTGCTAGATGTTGCAGTCATCAGGTACATCAAAGAGGTGTGGCACTTCAACAAGAGGCCCTTTCTTGTGGTTTTGGATCCACAAGGGAGAGTAGTCAACCCCAATGCAATCCACATGATGTGGATTTGGGGAAGCCTGGCTTTCCCTTTCACCAGCATGAGGGAGGAAGCGCTCTGGAAAGAAGAAACCTGGAAAATGGAGCTACTGGCAGATAGCATTGATCAAACGATCGTGTCTTGGGTATAGCTTTCCTCTCTTGCATGCATACAATAATCAAACTAAAATGCAGTCTTTATCTCAACATTCTATCGACATCATCTACTACCTGCAATTTCTCAGCTGAGGGATTCAAATTTCCAAACTTGAAACTAATTTGTAAACTAGACAAGGTGCAGAGGAATTTCATACGCGCATTATTCATGGATTTAACACAAGTAATTAATTGTTATTGCAGATAGACCAAGGGAAGTACATATGCTTGTATGGTGGGGAGGACATTGAGTGGATCCGTAAATTCACCGTTACTGCAAAAGAAGTTGCGAGCAAGGCCGCTATAACGTTAGAAATGCTCTATGTAGGGAAGAGCAACCCCAGGGAGAAAGTTAGGAAAAACAACTCTACCATTACGACCGAGAAACTTAGCAATGTATTGCCAGACCTCGCTTGGATCTGGATCTTTTGGTTGAGGCTGGAGAGCATGTGGCATTCCAAGGTGCAACACAAGAGGACTGTAGAGAATGACGTCATCATGCAGGAGATAATGACAATGCTCAGCTTCGATGGAAGTGATCAAGGGTGGGCTGTGATCAGCAGGGGACCTGCTGAAATGGCCAAGGCAAAGGGAGAAACCATCCTGAAATCCTTAGTTGAATTTGAGATATGGAAGGACAGTGTACAGGAGAAGGGTTTTCTGCCTGCACTGATTGATTACCTCCATCAACTCCATAGCCCATTCCACTGCAACCGTCTGATACTGCCAGGGGCTACAGGGAGCATCCCAGAGAAGGTTGTTTGTGCTGAATGCAACCGTCCCATGGAGAAGTTCATCATGTATCGTTGCTGTACCGATTGAGCTTTATTACCAGTAATACGGTATGCTATTTACGTTTTAAATCACTATCTATTTCAATAAAAACCAAGGCAGACACGGCCACCGTCGCTGCCGCTACTATCTGTGATGATGCACATCAGCTCTGGTGTGGAATATGTCGAGGCTTTTCTACTACTACATGTTTTTTGTATTTTAATATGTTGCTTATTGTTAATGAAAGGTGTTGTTTGCAGTACCATTTCTAGTTTCTACATGTCCATTTCCTTGGCGATGTTCACTCATCGGAAAACCTCCTAGAAATCAGAGCATATCTTAGGCCTCGATGACAAGGATTTGATTTAGAACATAACGCCTTAAAACTTTAGGGATTTGAATCAATACTCAAAAGTCAAACCCTTAATAACATCCAGTAACTGATTCAGACTTCTTGTTGCGAAGGGCATTTTTAATCTCGTATTCCCCATGAAAGTTCATGAAGACTTGAATTAATCTTTCGATCTTTGAACTCTCTGTCTCTGCTCCTTATTCGAATACATTGTTTATTTCGCAGAAGGAAGATTTGTTTACTGGCGGGCATCGATCAATTTCATCACCATAAAATTAAAATAAACAGTAGAAAACAAGAGACAGGTAACACGGTGCTGGAAACAAAGCACCGTGCTGTTTAATAGTGGTAACAAGGGCGGAGGCAATGCAAAGGTTAGGGTGGGTTAGTTGAAGATTTTATTTTTTTTATTGTTTTATATAAAAAATAATTTATAATTGAGTTATTTAAAAATTTTTTAAAAATTTAGGTATAGTCTGTTTTTAAACTTAGTTTAAAATTTCAGAAATTATTATTATTAATAAATAAATTTTCAATTTAAACTATCAGATTGAGCTGAAATTTTATAAAAAGATCTTAAAATATATTGAATAAAATATGGTTAAAATTTTAGGATAAATAGAGTTTTGTAATGCTAACGCAAAAATAAAAACTGTTAAATAAAAGTAAAACGAATCATTAAAAATAAAATGATTATTTACCATTAAAAAATAAAATAAAATAATTCTTCTTTCTTTTTATATGTTGCCAACTAGGTAGTAAAACAGGAAAAAAAAAAAGGTAAAAAAAAAAAGAGAGAAAAGTAAGGGGAAACATAAAAAAAAAATATAAAAAAATAAGAGAATATTTTTGTAAACTTATGAAGTCCAACTTATAAAATACTAAACTAAAAAAAATCAAGTGAAGAAATGAGAAATTAAAAGAAAAAAAAATTAATTATTTTATTTTTCAGTTGACATGAAATTGTTATTTTATACCAGTTAAAAAATTATTACAACATCGATTCAAACTCGATTATAAATAAATTATATTTCACAAAATATCAAATAATATAACTTCAATAATAAATTTATTTTTTATTTTATATACTTTTAAATTTATTTTTTATATTTTAAATAGTATATTTAAATTAAAAAAATTTCTAAATATTTTAAAAGTTAATATACATAAATTAATAATTTATCTTAAAAAAAATTCATATATTTATTTAATAACCCAGCTTGATCATAATAATATCAATTAATATATATGAAAGGGTTTGGGATTGCAATAAATATACGCTTCCGTTGACACGTCCTTACGGATCTGTAAAAGCCATTGAAGAACGCAACGCCTATCGAAAGCGATTAACAGCAAAAACAAAAACAAGAAACACAAACAAATTGAGACTAAAAACAAGTTGATCTACACAGAAAAGCGACGAGAGCAGAGGAGGTTAAGAGTTAAGACCTTCCGGTATTCTGAATTCACCGAAAAACTAAAGATAAAGGGGGATTTTATTTTTGTTTTTATAATTTATATTTTTTAAAAAAATTAATTTTATTTTTTAATATTAAATTTATTTGGGATTGAATTTTATAATTTTTTTATTTTATTTTTTATAAAATTATCTTAGTTTCATGATTTAAATTGTAAATTTGACGAATTGATTAGAATTTTTTTTTATCTAATTAATTTTTTTTTCTCAATTTCATAAATAAAAAACAACAAGAAAATGAGGTTTTACTGTATGTCTCCTTGCAAATATTATTCACTATAATAATGTTTTTTTTCTTCCTTGGATTTCAAAAAAAAAAAACCTATGATTTTCGTTCTATCCACAACATTGCATCTGATACGATTTTCTTTGAGTTCATTTACAGCTAGGTGTATCTGAAATGAAGGGCAAGGTAGTTTTACTTTTGGTATCCAAGGCAGAGCTCCTTCCACGAGAGGGATTGCTTCTGCTGCTTGATAGAACATATGATCATCCTTACCGCAAGAAGTTAGAGGGTGGGCCATAATCGGAAGAGGGAATACGGCAGACATTGTAAAACTTTCAGCTAGTGAAGCAATAAAATGGTTGGATAGGTTTCCAGAATGGGAAGAAAATGTGGCAAAGTTAGGATTCGTGTCAGCACTTAGAGCTGCCATTGATCCACCACCTCCTCCTCCTCCTCCTCCTCCTCCTCCTCTAGGGCCTTGAAATCATTCGAAAGTTGTTCCTTATGCAGAAGGGCTAACAGAAGAAACTGTACTGTGTGAGTAGTGTAAGCATCCCATGAAGAAGAACGTTGTTTATGAGTGAAATATCGATATGTACTGAGCAAACAAACATCAAGCTATTTTTTTTAGTTAGTGAGGCCGTCGGAAAACGTTAATATATGCCCTCTCTACCGACCCTCTCTTCCCTTATTTCTCCTTCTTCTTAATCCTAACTCTCCCCTTCTGCAAACAACCAGCCCCCTCTCCCCCCCCTCTCAAACAAAAATCTCCCTTATATGAGCACAACAAGTTATATTTCTTGAAGTTTTGTGGTCACCGCATCCGTGTTCTGATTTACCGACGGATTTTATCAATTTTTGTAAGTTATTCTATCTTTTTAAATTTTAAAATTTTAAATGTCAATTTTATTGTTTTTTTAGAATATGTATTTTGTTAGTAGATGTACATGTTTTATTGTTATTTCTCAAACAAGCTTGCAGTATATGAATGTATAATTTTATATCTGTTATGGTTTGTTTTAGATTTTGTAAGATTGTATTTGTTTGTAAATTGTTAAAACTTTATGGAATTACCGAATTACATGTTCTGTTTTGAAATAATTAATAGCTTGCTTAATGGGTCCGTTTTAAGTTTTTATCGATGGTATTGTAGAGTGATAATTTTAATAAATTTATATATATTAATTTGTATGAACGTTGATAAATGATAATGAATATTTAATATTTATGGGAAGTTGTGATTGGTTTGTTGGATAATCTTGAGATAAAACAATATTTTTGCAAGTTTATTTATCTGACTTAGGTAATTAATACATGATGTCATCATAATCTTATAGAGGTTCGATATAAGTCATGGATGATCATTCACAGATGTATCAAGATTCACCTCAAGGATTGTGGAGGATGGATTATAGTAACGGGGTTCAGGGTTTTATTAATTTCACAACATCTATTTCCAGAAATTTTACTAGAGACGTTATTAGGTGTCCATGTAGGAAGTGTCAAAATAAAAAGTATCTGCATCTAAATGTTGTAATGATGCATCTTCTACACAAAGGGTTTATGGAGAATTACCAGTGTTGGTATGCACATGGAGAAGTAATTGTTAGTAAGAGGAGAATGGGAGAAACGGTGGTTGGGTCAACTTCTAATGCTAGCAACGTGCATGAAGCGGTAAATGACAACACTCATCCTTACAGAAATATGGTTATGGATGCAATGAGAATGAATGAAGGTAATGTCAGTCAATGTCCAATCATAGAAGAAGAACCTAATACAGATGCAGCTAGGTTTTTTGATTTGTTGAAAGATTCTGACGAACCATTATTAGATGGTTGCACAAACCACAATAAATTATTGGTCGTAGCATAGGTGTTCACCATCAAGTCAGAGCACGGGTTGAGTGAGGCCCGGTATGACAAAATTATTGATTGGGCAAGAAGCATTTTACCTGAAGGGAACTGGCCGAAAGAGAACTTCTATGCTGCAAAGTCCATGATGAAACCCCTCGGTTTAGGATACTAGAAAATTGACATGTGCCCTAACTTCTGCATGTTATACTACCTTGAAAATGTTGAGATGACCGAGTGCATGACATGCGGGCATTCCCGTTACAAACTCAGAACTGGCAAGGGAAAGACTCTAGTGGCATATAAAAAACTTAGATACTTCCCGATCACACCTAGACTGTAGAGGTTATTCATGTCACCAAGGAATACTGAGCTCATGACATGGCACCAAGCACATGATGCGGTTGATGGTATGATGGTGCATCCTTCTGACAGCGAAGCATGGAAACGCTTTAATAGTGTGCATCCTTACTTTTCAGCTGAATCAAGGAATGTGCGTCTTGGGTTGTGTACAGACGGATTCAACCCATTTGGGTTATTTGCTACTCCCTATTATTGTTAGCCGGTCATACTCACAGTTTATAACTTGCCACCGGGAATGTGTATGAGGCCTGAGTTCATGTTTTTATCTACTGTCATACCCGGTCCAAGCAGCCTGGGGCGGAACATAGATGTTTGTCTTCGAAGGTTGATTGATGAGTTAACGCAATTATGGTCCTCTAGAGCTCTGACTTATGATATATCGAGGAAACAAAATTTCCTTATGAGGGCAGCTTTGAGTGAACTATCAATGATTTTGCAGCTTATGAAACACTTTCTGGTTGGAGCACACATTGGAAACTTACATATCCATACTGCATGGAAAACAACAAGGCATTCACGCTAGCAAACGGAGGTAAAGCTTTTTTTTTTTTACTGTCATCATCGTTTATTGCCACTTAATCACAGGTACATAAAGAACAGAAAAGATTTCTTTGTTGGCAGAGTTGAAAAAGATGCATCCCCGCGTCTTTCTGGTTAAGAATTGCATGATGTTATATCAGAGTACGGTGACATTGTGTTTGGCCTTCAATCAGGTAAGCAAAAGTTTCATGGTTTTGGTTTGACCCATAATTGGGTAAAGCAAAGTATCTTTTGGGAGCTTCCTTATTGGAAGACTAATCTGCTCCGCCATAACCTTAATGTCATGCACATCGAAAAGAACGTGTTTGAGAATATTTTCAACACCATCATGAATGTGAAGGGGAAGACAAAAGACAACATCAAGGCTAGATTGGATATAGCTTTGTACTGTAACTGTAAAAATATAGAATTGGTTTATGATGAGTCATGGGTCGTAAAACCAAGGCCAAGCTTCGTGTTAGAGAAAAACACACACCTACTAATCTACAAATGGCTTAAGAGCCTGCATTTTTCAGATGGACATGCATCGAATATATCAAGCTGGTTAATATAGAGGACTGCAGATTGTATGGAATGAAGAGTCATGAATGCCACGTGTTTATACAAACACTCATCCCATTAGCTTTTCGTGATTTGTTGCCAAAAAGAATATAGGATGCACTGACGGAGATCAGTCATTTTTTTAGAGATATATGCTTCAGCAAGTTGAATTTTCAACACATTGAGAGGCTTCAAACGAATATTATCGAGACATTATGCAAACTTGAGATGATATTCCCTCCATCATTTTTTGACTCAATGAAGCATCTCCCCTATACATCTACCGTTCAAGGCAAAAGCTGGAGGACCGGTCTAGTATAGATGGATGTACCCATTCGAACGGTTAGATATTACAGTTGCAATGTAATTCATATATAAAAGTATTTTCTATGTTTTTCTTAATTGAAAATACTTGATTAATTCAATGCAAGTACTTGTTTAATCTCAAGAAAAAGGTTAAGAACAAGGCGCATGTTGAGGCATCGATATGTGAGGCCTATATTGTTGAGGAGATCTCAACATTTATCTTGTACTATTTCGAACCTCATCTGAGAATGAGAATCAATCGTGTTCCACGGTATGATGATGGCAGTGAAGTGCCTTCCAGTGGAAACTTGTCAATATTCTCCAATACTAGACGACCCACACCTAAAAATGCCGTAAGAGGAAGATATTTGTCGGAAATAGAGTTCAAACAAGCACACAACTATATTCTATTTAATTGTGATGAGCTGAGACCTTTTATTCAATAAGTTTATATGTGTAATACTAATTAATTAAACTTTATCAGTAATAAACTGTTAATTATATATTGTAATATCATACACTCATTATCACTTGCAGGCAACATCGACAATATTTGCTCTTCAATAACTCACAGCTGACCGAATCTCAAATCTTTCAATTACAAGATGAACAATTTGCCACGTGGTTCAGAACACGTGTAAGCACTATCACAAACTCATTCTAACTTGCAAAATTATTGTACGTATGCATGGCATTACAAGATTCTCGTTCATTTACTGTTTATTGAAGTTCATTACATACAAAGTTTATCAAATGAGAAGGAGTGTGCCTAAGTCATTGTCTTCACTGAGCCCGGGCTTGAAAGAAAAGTGAAGTGCTACAACGGGTATTTTGTCAATGGATATGTTTTTCATACTGAAGAATACAGGCAAGGAAGAAAGACATACAACAACGGTGTTTGTGTTAAGGGATCCACTAGTAGTGAGTTAGAAGTTGACTACTATGGTAGATTAAAAGAGGTCATCGAACTACAATATCATGGCGAGCATAATAGAGTGTTTTTATTCAAATGTTATTGGTATGACATGACCGACAAAGGAATCAGAGTTGATTCGTATTATGGTCTGGTCGAAATCAACTCAGAAGCTAGACTCCGCAACATAAATGATGTCTTTATTTTCACAAAGCAATGTCAACAAGTTTATTACACATACACCCCTTCATTTAGAAAGGATCGATCAAGAGTGGATTGGTTGTCCGTTTTAAAAACGAAAACCCTGGGTCGTGTCGAGGTTGTTCAGGATGAGAACGAAGACACAAGTGTGCGTGATGAAGTCTTTCAAGTTAGTGAGTTGGTTAAACTATATCGAGTTGCTTCTTCAATTGAATTGGAAGAAAATTTAAATTTTCGTGTTTTCGATGATAGTCTTGTTGATATTGATGCAAAGGAGTTGAATGTTATTTTGAGCTCTAGCGGACAAGCAAATGTCGATGAAGAAGATGATATCCATATTGAAGATTGCGATGAAGGTGATGACTATTCAATTGATGATGAAGAAGAATTAAATTCTGACAAACTATCAAAACGAAGCCCTATGTAAAACCCTTTATTTCATGTAATTTAGATTATGGATGATATATTTTGTAAAACGAAATATTTATTGTTTAAGCATTGTTGTTATTGTTTTATGCGATGGACAGTTTATCATTTCAGTTTTTGCACGAAGGTAAATAGGCAATACAAATACAACTTGTCCTGTAAAATGCAACAATCACCGACGTCAATACCGACGGACTCACGTCCGTTGGCAACTCACAGATAGTTTGAAAATAGTTATATAAAATGCCACAATCATCGACGCCAATACCGACGAACTCATGTCTGTCGGCATCTCACAGAGAGTTCGAAAATAATTACATGAAATGCCACAATAACCATCACAAATACCGAAGGATACACGTGTGTCGGCATCTCACAGAGAGTTCAAAAATAATTACTCGAAATGTCACAATCACCGACACCAATACTGACGTACTCATGTATGTCGGCATTTCACAAAGAGTTCAAAAATAATTATATGAAATGCCACACTCATTGACGACAATACCGACCGATGTGAGTCCGTCGGTAAGTTGTCGGTGTGTCAATATTATCGATGAAATTACAGACAAAATGTGTGAATTCCAAAGGGCGGTACATGAAATGCATCTCGGACCGCGTAATTTTGTCGACGAATTTACCGACGAACCACGAAAAATCTAGAGGGTAATTAAAAATGTTGGAGCGAAATTCAAAAATTACCGATGAATTTTTTACTATTCATTGACAGAATAAATTAAAATAATAATAATTTTTTATTTTTGTCGGTGAATCCGTCAGTAAAACTGCAGTATAAGTTTCCTGGATCGCCCCTTCAGTTCATTTTTTCTTCTCCTCTGTTTTTCACCAAAAATTTCCTCTCAATTCTTTAAGACTTTCACCTAGAATCTCTAGCAAGATTTCTTGTGAATCTTCATCAGATTAAAAGGTATGTGTTTTCTTCTATTTCATTTTCTTTTAATGTTTTTTTTAGCTATTTTTATCAATTTGTTTTATGTTTTATGTTTTTTGTTTTGGTGTATTTTTTGTAATGTAGATAATGTTTTGAATTCAACATATTATTAAGGTATGCATATTTCATTCCTAAAGTCTATAGTTTTTTTTTAATTTATTGAATATTTTTTTATTATTGTATTGGCATAATTATTATTAGTTAATTTGTTGAATATTTGTTGTTAACGTTGAATTTACCTTAGAATTAGTAATTGAATATGTTGAAATAATTAGTAATTTTACTCTATTATTGTATCATTTGTGTTTATTTTTTCATTTATTTTGA
This sequence comes from Populus alba, assembly GCF_005239225.2. Lineage (NCBI taxonomy): Eukaryota > Viridiplantae > Streptophyta > Magnoliopsida > Malpighiales > Salicaceae > Populus > Populus alba. The sequence continues at coordinate 7,222,688 of NC_133293.1, forward strand.
TTGTTAGTCTAGAGCTTTTTTTTTGAATTTATTGTTTTGTTGTATTGGCATAATTATTGAATAATGTTTTGAATTGTAATTGTTAATGTTGAATTTACCTTAGTATTAGTAATTAAATATTTTGGAATAATTATTAATTTTACTTTATTATTGCATGATTTATGTTTAATTTTTTCCATTTTTTTTAATTGTTAGTCTAGATTTATTTTTTAATTTATTGAATATATTTTATTGTTATATTGGAATAATTATTGAATAATTTTTTTAATTGTAATTCTTAATGTTGAATTTACCTTAGGATTAGTAATTGAATATGTTGGAATAATTAGTATAGATTGGGTCAATTGATTGTGGCTATTGTTAATATTTGCAAGTTTGTGGATTTGCGTAGTATCCAATATAGGGGAGGTGCTGTCGAATTTTTTTTTTAACATTAGAATTTAATTATATAATTATTTGTGTAAAATTGGGTAGATGCGTAGAATGAAAACCAAAGCTGGTCATTCATATAAGGTCGTAGCTAGATCGTTTAGAAGCGATGATGATATTTCCTTAGGTGTCTCTCAAGAAGAGGCACTTACACCGTCAACCGATGCTCTGTCTTCCAGCGCTACTTCACAGCGCAGAGCCGGCGTGCATTCGCAGCTGAATCAATTTACCCACAACTACGAGGCACGGTGGAAGGACGACCTTTCAATGTAAGTTTGTTAAGGTTTTAGTTTTTTTAAAAAAAATATATAACATAATTTATGAAGTAATCACTATTTCATTAATTTCATTTATTTTCAGGTTCACAAACATTGAGGTCGCCCGAGTAATATCATCGGCGTTTAAATCGTCAATGGAGATTCCATTGTTTCAATTGAGTCAGATATCCAGGCATCCTGAATGGATGCCTTAAATCAATGCATGGTTTGACAGATTTGAGGTTGATGTTAATTTATAATTTTCAGCTTATTTCTAATAAATTATTAATATAATTGTAAATAAATTATAAATTATAAATTAACACCACATGCAAAACGGATGGTAAGATTAATTTAAATAAAATATATTGTTCAATTAATTTGTTGTTAATAAATTTTTTTCATTATAGGCTACGTCTCTTGGACGTGAGCCGAGCCCAATGGAGCTGTTTGTGGAGACGCACGTGCGAAGTCAAGACCACCAAAAGGGGGCGCAACAGTTCGTTGATAACCGTGCTCAACATTTCGTGGTATGTTTGTTCAACCATTTTATTTTGTAAATTATTATGTTTATTCAATTGAAAATGATGATTACTTTTTTTTATTTTCAAGAGACCTATAATAATTGGTTGAGGGAGAGATACGGGGACGATACTTTGACCCATCCGGAATTCGATCTGGATTTATGGATGGAGGTTGGATCGCTGGGTGGACCCGATAAAAATCAGGTTTACAGACTCTCCAACACTACGGCCGACAACTTGTGGTCGGCCCGTAGTGCTTCAACCGTTGGGAGCTCTCAATCTAAGGAGTTCATGGCCTTTCAGCAACACACGGCTCAGCTCACCAAAAAATACGACCACCTATCATCAGAGTACACACAACTCAAAACGTCTCATGAAGCGGAGTTTGCACAACAAAAAACAGCTTGTAAACAGCTTCGCGAAATGGTCATGAACATGGCATCACAGAGTGGAACATATGCACCTAATCCTTTTTAACCGTATAACCACCAGCCTCCTCCTCCTCCTCCTCCACCACCATTCTATTAATTTGTAATAAACATTATTTACATTTAAAATTTCATTTAATATGTTTTTGAAAACACATTTATTTTGTAATGAATATTATTTAACTCTGATTTTGTGTTTTTGATGTTTAATATAAATTTTATTTGCATAATTAGTTTTTATTACCATTAATTTATATAATTTTATATTATGTATTCTAAATAATTTAAAAAAAAAATTTCTAAAAAAAACTATTACAAAGGGTTTTACCGATGGAATTAATTCATCGGCACTTAACAGTAGCTGCCACAATCACCGACAAATTTACAGACGGATACATTCGGTTGGTATTTCATACATTCTCCGACAAATTTCCGACGGATTAAGCTCGTCGGCATTTTACCACAATTACTGATGAATTTACAGACGGATATATTTGGTCGGTATTTCAATCACTCATCGACAAAGTTACCGATGAAAATTAGTCGTCAGTAAATGACCATATCACCGATGAAATAAAAATCCGTCGGTATATTTCAGCAGGAAACTTTTTTTTTTTTTGCGCGCAAAGTCGTCTGTAAAACCGTCAGTAAATGGCTTTTTTTTGTTTTTCTGACCGATATAGCGATGGAATGGGGTATAACCGATGAAAGGAAAGGCGACGGACGTATTCTATCGGTAATAACATCAATAAATAATTTACCGACGAACTGGTAATCACACACCGACGGAATATTTATGTCGATAAAATTGTGAAATCTTGTAGTTCTAAAAGCAAAGAGCAGTTAATCTGTGGTTTCTTATTAGTTTTCCAGTACTAGCATAGTTAATTATTTCATGGATGTTAAACCCGGCCAGTCTCCCCTAGTTGATCTTAGAAAACCATGAACCAAAGTAAGTTGAATAAAAAAAAGGCATTAACTAGATCAAATCTGAGTAACTCGATTAAGTTTTTAATTACCCGATTAGCTTGGTTCAAACTAGACTAGACTTAGACTATGTTTGGAAGATTTTTAAAAAATATATATAATTTATTTAAATTGATCTGATAACTAATAGATTAACTCAATAACTTAGTAATTTATACACCATAGTTTTAAAAAATCGATCTAAAACAACAAAGGCAAGTTTGTGTTACAAGTAAGAATGATTAATCTAAATTGATCTAATTTTTTTTTTAAAGAATCAAAACAATATCTATTTAATAAAATAAAATAAAAACATATCAATAAATTAATAGTCAATATTGTAACCCCCCCGTATTGTAACCCCCCCAAGGTAGAGGCATGTCTTATTCCCATATTCCTTGGCCTTCAAGTCTAGAGAATATAAGGTTCTTCCTTAACCTTTTCCTTTTCCATCTTATGCTTTGATTTTGGTCCCATGTCATTCTTTGGAATTTCATAAAGTTTGGGCTTTTATTTCAAGTTCGATAGGATCAAAAATCATTTGGAGTGATTTGATGTGTTGTTCTTTCAAGATCTAAACAAGGGTGTTTGGATAGTCTAAGTGCAAATCAAGGGACAGGATCCAGTGCAGTTGATCCTATATGCAACCGGATCTGAGATTGAATCTGAGCCGTTGATTAGGCCAGAATTGTTTTGATCAAATCTTAGCCGTCTGATGTGCGATTTGGACAATTCAAGACATGTTTCGAGCTAATTTATCATTTTGGATGCAATGGTAAGGTCCGATCGTTGAGATTCAAGACCAAAAATGGCAGTGGTGATTTATTAAAGACAGATTGCCCGATCTGGAGGCATCTGAAGGTCTGGATTGAGGTCGATAGAGATAAAGAAGAATAAGGTGCACATGTTCACCCAATTACATATGCTGAACTGTTTAATGGGGAAATGTAATGGCTTGATGGAAGGCAAAATTGGGACACTCTGGACACCCGGTTATGTGGACAATTATAGGTAGAGAGTGAAATTGACGAAGACCAATCTTGACGAATCTAAGCACTGGAAGTCTCGCCAGATGTTGAGAAATCAGGTATAGAACTAAGATACCCGGATCACTTATAAAGGAAAGCCGCAACAAAGCTAGCAAATGGTTGTATATACGGAAAGACACTACGATGGATAGATATGGCCTAAGAAGTTCTGTCTAGGAGATTGGGTTTTAAGCGGGACCAGTGTGACCCCTCCAATCTTTTCTAGGAACCTGCTTAGTGGAAGGATTATCCATATGGTAGTATTTTCGTATATGTAACAGTTTGTTATGAAACTGTTGAAGACTAGCAGGATGACGGCATAAAGAGGAACAGTTGGGTTCCGTATGATCAAGGATCTGATGGAGTGGTGATTTCTCCAAAGAAGTTAGATTCGGTGACTGTAATTTCTCGAGGGAATAATTGATGAAGACCCTGATAATGGAAGAGAAATACATCAAGGGGATAAAGATTGGCACCCTATTTTGACTTGGCCAAGTGTTGTGACAGGATGAGCTGCTGTCAAACATAAGCAAGGAATAGGGAGAAAAATCTGGAGAACAGATATTGCACGAGGGCACACGGAGATTGTGCAGGAGTACCCAAAGGATCCTAATGAGGTACTGTAATGAGACAACAGGTGAAAGGAGAAGAAGAGTTCCTAGATGAAGCTCAGAGCAGAGACTGTGTGAAGGATATACAACAAGAAGTCTATTATGCTCTTGATAAAGGCAACAAGTGAGGACCTTTCCAATGCATGCAAGGATGGAAAGATGAGCTGTTGCAGAGGCACCTAATTGAGGGGGTGCAAACGCCTATGATAAAAGGCGAAGACACCAAAGAGAGTGGTGTAGGTGGAGTTGTCAAGCAGAAAGGCGTAAGAGCTCCAAACATAGAAATCAAGGTGGAGGATTGCGAGGAGTATGCCACAACTTTCTATGTAATCAGTGGCAGTAATCTCTCCCAAGTCCACATGGTGGTAGAGAATCTTGGAGCCACTAGAGTCATCCTGATGAAGGAGGATGAGACCGCTCCACGACGAGCGGAGACACCTCGGATGGTGTGAGGGCCATGATAGAAGCCCCAATTCAGTCTGCCGCATGACGATGAGCGGAGACACCTCGGATGGTGTAAGGACCATGATATGAGTCCCAGGTTCAGACCGTCGTATGACGATGAGCGAAGACACCCGAGGAGACATATATGGATCAACCTTTAATGGGCTGCCCCCATGGTTAAAGGTGGAGAGCTACCTGGACTCTTGAGACTAAGAGCGAGAGACTCACGGAGAAGTAAGGCGTGGTTCCTACGGTGGAACAGAGAGCAGGCGCAACTCCTGGATGAGTAGACTCTTGGAAGAGTGGTGGGCTTGTGATCATATTGAGATACTCAGATAATGACTGTCGCACTTGGAATATCCGTTTGAGGGGGTGTTGTAAGCCTTGGTGTAAGGCTTGGTGAATCATTCCGGACCGAGCATGGATGATACGCTCGAAGGGGAATGTTGTGTCCCAGAGACAAGCGTTAACACTCTTCAGATGTGATGTGGCAGACCATCTGGTTGAAGTGATCCTTTTGTGTAAGCAAGGGTGTGCTTTGGTGACTCTTGTCGCACGTGTGCGGCGGCGCGGCGATCGTCCACCCTCAAGGAATAATCAGAATATTTATTCCTGGAAAAATAAGGAGAGACAAGGAATTCTTGTCTTTATATGTGAAAATATGGACTGGGAGTCGCCACCTAGTATTCTGGTTACTAGGAACCTTAACTGGTCTTTAGAGATCGGGTACGGAGACTGGTTGCGTAAAGGGAAGGTATTAGCACCCCAACTACGCCCTACCTAAGGTAAGCTGCATTGTTTTGTCTGATAAAATCTAAAGTCTTGTTGTGGTTTGTAATTGTTCGGAATACGCATTACATGTAATGTCATACCCCAGGTTCGATTGTCCGGAAAAAAAAGAATTAATATCCAGAATATGCATTACATATAATGTCATACCTCGAATACTAAGAGACAAACAAAATAAATTTTTTTGTTGTTTTTGAAATTTTGGCCAATATTCTCTTGACTTTAATAAACTGGTTATTAAAGCCAAAATGCATGCTAAAACATTGTTTTTTTGGTGTATGAAAAATACAATATGATTTTTTAGCTTTGAGACACTTGGCCGTATGCACAAAAACATTTTTTCTCCTTTTTTTAAATTTTTTTGTATTTTTGGAAGTTTTTGATGAAAAACCGGGTAGTTTAATACCAGATTTGTATTTTTTACGACATAAAAATACTACCCGATATTAATAAAAATAACATAAATCAACAGTGGGAACATCATAAATATTTTTTTAAAACAATAATATATTTTTTTTACAATGGGCCGGATCAGGCCCAATTGCATGGGCTGGGCCAAACCTGGCCCATTTACATGGGCTGGCTGAAGTCCCAGCCCAGGCCCAAATGGGCTGGTTACTGTGCACATAGTAACCGGGTCACTGTGTGTACAGTAACCAGAGAATTAATCTGCGGGTTACTGTGCACATGCACAGTAACCGTGAATTAATTAGCGAGTTACTGTGCACATCACAGTAACTCGCTAATTAATCTTCATCTGCTGCAGAACGTAAACGTTCTGCATGCAGATGAAACTGAACAAAAAAAAACGACGGGAAAGGCTACCTGGAGCGGTGGTGATGTTGGCAGCAACTGATGTGGCAGGGGTGGCGGCGGCGGAACTGGTTGTTCGCGGTGGCCGGCGGTGGCTCTGCGTTTTCCTTCTCTCTCTCCTCTGTTTTTTCGTTTTCTTCTCTGCTGCTACTTCTTCTTCTTCTTCTTCTGTGTTCTCCCTTCTCTCTCCTTTCCCCTCTCTTTGCTCTCCCTTCTCTTCTCTTCCCCCTCTCTCGGGTCTTCTCTCTTTTTTTTCTCCCCTCTTTTTTCTCTCGGCCACCCTCCTGTATTTATAGGAAAACAGGGGAGGCCGACGTGGTGGGGCGGCCAACAGTGGCCGCCCCTCCACTATTCTTTAAAAGTATGCAAGTGGCTGAATTGTGGGCGTCTTATTGCGCCAAAGCCGGGAAAGAAATTAGGCGAAAAGAGAAGAAAAAAAATGATTCTTCTCCCCTGTTCTCTGCGTGTCCAGGGGAAGAAGACGATGGTGCCGTTTCCAAACGGCACCGTTTTGTGTTTTTTTTTTTTTTATAATATATTTTTTTTGAATTTTTTTATTTTTATTATTTTTTATGTGGGGACCCAAAAATGGGTTACAACAGTTGCCCCCCTCTTTACAATGCTTACGGAGCAAAGATTTGTGCATAGTAAGTGTTGTAAAGATAAAACAAAATTGGTTTTCCAAAACGGGTCGTCTCAAAAATTGATTGACCTAAAACTTCAACCGGACCCAAAGTCCTGTGTGTGGTTGGGCTAAACTGAGATTCCTTTCGCCAATCCCCTTTAACCAGAACCTAAAATATTATGTGTGTGTGGTTAGGATAAACTGAGATTCCTTTCGCCAATCTCCTTTAACTAGAACCAAAATCTTGTGTGGTTGGGATAGACTGAGATTCCTTTCGGAAATCCCCTCTAACCAGAACCAAAATCCTGTGTGTGGTTGGGATAGACTGAGATTCCTTTCGGCAATCCCCTCTAACCAGAACCAAAATCCTGTGTGTGGTTGGGATAGACTGAGATTCCTGTCGGCAATCCCCTCTAACCAGAACCAAAAAAACTGTGTGTGGTTGGGATAGACTGAGATCCCTTTCGGCAATCCCCTCTAACCAGAACCAAAATCCTGTGTGTGGTTGGGATAGACTGAGATTCCTGTCGGCAATCCCCTCTAACCAGAACCAAAAAAAACTGCGTGTGGTTGGGATAGACTGAGATCCCTTTCGGCAATCCCCTCTAACCAGAACCAAAATCCTGTGTGGTTGGGATAGACTGAGATTCCTTTCGGCAATCCCCTCTAACCAGAACCAAAATCCTGTTTGGTTGGGATAGACTGAGATTCCTTTCGGCAATCCCCTCTAACCAGAACCAAAATCCTCTGTGTGGTTGGGATAGACTGAGATTTCTTTCGGCAATCCCCTCTAACCAGAACCAAAATCCTGTGTGTGTAGCTCGGTCAACCTAAAATCTCATATGGAGATTCCTTTTAACCAACGCTACATGAGATCCCATCTGGCAACCTCATTTAACCAAAACAAAAAAAATGTAAAAAAAAAAAAAAAAAAAAAAAAAACGGTCTCATTGTAATGGGTGACCTACCCAGGTGGAAAGAATGAAAAAAAACGGTCTCATTATGATGGGTGACCTACCCAAAGAAAAAGAAAAGAATGTGAAGTGCGGTCTCATTGTAATGGGTGACCTACCCAGATAAAAAAAACATGAAGAATTGGTCGTGTTGTAATGGGCGACCTACCCAGAAAAATGTTGGCAAGGTAGGGTTAGAAAACGCACTACCAAAGGGATGAGGGCTCAAAGGCGCACTCAAAATGGAGGTGAGGGCTCAAAGGCGCACTCAAACGGAGGTGAGGGCTCAATGGCGCACTCAAACGGAGGTAGGGTTAGAAAACGCACTACCAAAGGGATGAGGGCTCAAAGGCGCGCTCAAAATGAAGGCGAGGGCTCAAAGGCGCACTCAAACGGAGGTAGGGTTAGAAAACGCACTACCAAAGGGATGAGGGCTCAAAGGCGCACTCAAATGGAGGTGAGGGCTCAAAGGCGCACTCAAACGGAGGTAGGGTTAGCAAACGCACTACCTAAGGGATGAGGGCTCAAAGGCGCACTCAAAATGAAGGCGAGGGCTCAAAGGCGCACTCAAACGGAGGTAGGGTTAGAAAACGCACTACCAAAGGGATGAGGGCTCAAAGGCGCACTCAAAATAGAGGTGAGGGCTCAAAGGCGCACTCAAAAGGAGGTCGGGTTAGAAAACACACTACCAAAGGGATGAGGGCTCAAAGGCGCACTCAAAAAGGAGTTGAGGGCTCAAAGGCGCACTCAAAAGGAGGTAGGGTTATAAAACGCACTACCTAAAAGTTGATGTTGAAACACTGATCTGTGAATGTTGTAAGAAAATGCATTATGATTGAAATGCATGTATACTTACCTGAGAAATATAGGCCCCCATTTCTTCATGGTGTCTTTTTCTCTCTTAAAAGTTGTAGTGTTGGTAGTAAACTTCGATGGCTTTTCCACTTTTGCTTACTCGGGTTACATCTTGTGATCTTGACCTCTAAGAATGGTTTGATGTCATCATACATCTTTGTCCTTCACCCTTTATCTTAAGGGTTATCAATTTTGCCCGACATTTTCCTTAGAACAGGAATCATGGAGTTAGCCCTACCATGTGTTTTTGATTGCCCCCCAGCTTGATCATGCCCCCCAAGTGTTCAACTTGGGTTTAGTTTGGGGTGAGGATATGTGAAAGTAAGTTTGGGTTTTTTGTACAATGAATGTTTTCATGCAAAATTTTTGGAACTTCCAAGTTATTCCAATCACAAAAATGATTTTGATATTGGTTCAAAATAAACTTGTTCTAAAAAATTCAAGCGATTCCTATAGACAGGTTTCTTGAAGTGATAAAAGCTTTTTGCTTTTGGTTAAAAGATGAAGTGACATCTGGTTGGTCACAAAAGGTTTAAATGTCAATTTGAGGGTTATTGAGAACCGAAATGATTCAAAGCATTTATTTTATTTGCATAAATAATGATTTGACTTGCACATGAAAGCACTACCTACCAATCTAGATTGCTTGCCTTTGATCAGAAAGGGCTTTATCAGGTATGTAATGTAGGCTTTGACTATTAGTTACGAAGAAAAGGATATGTTGCAGGCTCAAAAGGTGTTTAAGGGATTTCACGACTAGGGATCACTTGTGCTTGTTTCCTGACCTTTTGTCTTTTGAATTTGTTTTTTTCAAAATAGTCTTCATGCCCCCCCAATGTCGGGCGTGGGCTGTTCTCTTTGTTTTCTTCGTTTTTGTTTCGTTGAGCACAATCATATTCGTTGGTTTTTATGAGAAGCTCAAATATTTTAACCAATCACAGTATTTATCTTCACTGTTTCATTTGGATGATAATGAAAGAAGAAACATTACATGATCAATTTCAGCACCCATCTTCACTGCTTTGTCTGGAAAACAACAAACTCTTTTATTTTGCCCCCCAGTGTGGGGTGTGATCCTAGTCAAGGTTATTTCTAAAAAAACATTACTAGGCTCAAAATGGGACTGCAAAGGATATATTTTAGCCTTGTGAAAGGTTTATCAAAGATGGCCTTTCTTCATCTCAAATGCACTGCAGTGAGGATCGATAGGTCTTGCTTTCATGTGCGTATGCCAAATGATTTATTCAGTCAAATAAAACTCAGCTTTTTGAGTCACCTCATAGTGTTGTTTATCTTTGTTGTCTTTTTTTTTCTTTCAAGTTTTCTAGGTATATATGTACCTATTTAAGGAATCACCTGAATTTTTCAAAATGCATTTGTTTTGGACAAATATCAACATGATTTTTTGTTTTTGTACTCACTGTGGATGTCCCAAAAAAATATCCTTGAAAAACATATGACATTATGTATGGGTTTGGAAGAAAGGAACACCAAAGGGTTCTTCATGTTGTAATGTTATGAGCAAAGTTGCGCTCAAAATGTTATTTACATGTAATAACAACAAAGAAGAGTGTGATGTGAACACAAGAAAACACATGATCTTATTTCACAAGAGATGCTCATTAACAAAAGCATTAACAAAAAGGCAATAACAAGGCAGGCTTCATTCCTCTGTTTTGGCGAATTTGTTCATAGGCTACCTCCCTCTCAAAAGCTCTACGTAGAGGACTCAAAGACAATGCGGAACAACACCACGGTCAAAAGTTGAGCTATCATGTTGGACCATTGATGCTTTCCAATTCCCCAAACTTTCCATCCTAATATGCTTCAAGCATGATTAGGTAACGGGTTCGTATTCACATTGGGGGCATCTTCCAATTCTATCCACCCAGCCTTGATTAATTGCAGAAGCTTTCTCTTGAAGGCGTTGCAGGTATAGATGCTATGCCCAGTAAATACCGGCATGGTATTTCACAATTGAGTTCTGGCTTGTACCAATTAGGATAAGGTGGCCTGCAGAGGTGTCAGAGGTTCTAGAGCTATTTGCCCGATGCTCAATAGCTTTTGATACATCTCATTCAAGGGTAACGGTAGTGGAGGTAGTTGTTCTTGAACCCTTTGGAAATTTCCAATTTGGCTTTTGGCTTGAAAGTTTTGGGGTTCAGGTTTTTTTATGTTGGCAATTTGGGATGGAGTATGGTAATTTTTGGGATGTATTTGTTTTGCCCATGTAGCCATCTTCAAACATGGTGAACCTCTTTTCTTTCAATGCCTTCTTTTCTCGGTTGGGTGCAGCAATTCTACCCACTCTTGACACCTTGCTCTATGCGTTCACACACTATCACAGCATCAGTGGAATTGTTGGGCTGAACTACCCATCATATGTTCGTAATATGGTGCTTTGAGTGTATTGGCAAATAAAGAGACCATCTCTTTGTCCAGAAGTGGGGGATGTACTTGAGCAGCTAATTCTCGCCATCTTTTGAGCATATTCCCTTATGCTTTCTTTATCCTTTTTCTCTATATTGGACAAACTGGTTCTGTCAGGCGCAATGTCCATGTTGTATTTGTATTGCTTGACGAAAGCATCCATAAGATTTTTCCAGTTGTGAATTTTTGTGTTATCCAATCTCATGTACCAACTCAAAGTTGCCCCACTTAAACTGTCTTGGAAAAAGTGCATTAGTAGTTTTTCATCATGTACTACCTCAGCCATTTTATTGCAGTAGGACCTGAGATGAGTCATGGGGCATTGTGTTCCACTGTATTTGATGAATTCAGGAACACGAAATTTCTTTGGGACAACCACATTTGGGACCAAACACATCTCTGCTGCCCATACCGGGTCATATAAGTCTATCCCTTCAATGGCTTTGAGTCTGGCTTCCAGCGCCTCTATCTTAGCTTGATCAATGCTATCAGATGACTTAGCCTCGTGGGACTCATTAGCAGATGCCTTCACGACTGTTGGGGATGGTGCAGGTGTCGTTGACTGCACAAATGTTGGATTTTGTTGAGGTTCTTGACCATGTTCGCTCATTCTTTCCTCAGGCTGAACTGTAGTAGGAGCTGGATCAAAGGTGATCGGTTGATTTGAAGGACCTTCATCAGAGGTATTTCTTAATGTTTGCTTGAGTAAGCTAGTGAGGTGAGCCACACTTATTTTCAGAGACTCCAACTCGTCGTGCAAATAGGCCTCACGTTGAGCACGCTCTTCATCTTCCATGTTTCTTGCTCGAAGTCGGGTGTAGTAGACTTTTTGGGGACCTATATTTCGATCTGCCATGTATGCATGTTAAATGTTTGAACATGTAATTTATATGATGCACTTTCCTTTCAAGGGGTGACATGGTTTTTTTATTATTATTATTTTTGTATGACATATTCTGTAAAGAAAGATAACGCATACAATAACTTAGAAGCTTGTGTGTGCTTGAAAAATATAAAGCATGTGATGCATGAGGCAGTTCTATACAATGCATGAACAAATATGTATAAAAATTAAAGCGCGTAAGAAATAAATAAAGGAAATGCATATTTAAAAATAAACACGCAAACCACAACAAAAAACACAATAATCAGACAACAACAAAGCTTAGTCCACAAGGTCCCCAGCGGAGTCGCCATTCTGTCGCACGTGTGCGGCGGCGCGGCGATCGTCCACCCTCAAGGAATAATCAGAATATTTATTCCTGGAAAAATAAGGAGAGACAAGGAATTCTTGTCTTTATATGTGAAAATATGGACTGAGAGTCGCCACCTAGTATTCTGTTTACTAGGAACCTTAACTGGTCTTTAGAGATCGGGTACGGAGACTGGTTGCGTAAAGGGAAGGTATTAGCACCCCAACTACGCCCTACCTAAGGTAAGCTGCATTTTTTGTCTGATAAAATCTAAAGTCTTGTTGTGGTTTGTAATTGTTCGGAATACGCATTACATGTAATGTCATACCCCAGGTCGATTGTCCCGGAAAAAAAAGAATTAATATCCAGAATATGCATTACATATAATGTCATACCTCGAATACTAAGAGACAAACAAAATAAATTTTTTTGTTGTTTTTGAAAATTTTGGCCAATATATTCTCTAGACTTTAATAAACTGTTTATTAAAGCTAAAATGCATGCTAAAAACATTGTTTTTTTGGTGTAGAAAAATACAATATGATTTTTTAGCTTTGAGACACTTTTGGCCGTAATGCACAAAAAACATTTTTTTCTCCTTTTTTAAAATTTTTTTGTATTTTTGGAAGTTTTTGATGAAAAACCGGGTAGTTTAATACCAGATTTGTATTTTTTACGACATAAAAATATTACCCGATATTAATAAAAATAAACATAAATCAACAGTGGGAACATCATAAATATTTTTTTAAAACAATAATATATTTTTTTTTTTTACAATGGGCCGGATCAGGCCCAATTGCTATGGGCTGGGCCAAACCTGGCCCATTTTACATGGGCTGGCTGAAGTCCCAGCCCAGGCCCAAATGGGCTGGTACTGTGCACATAGTAACCGGGTCACTGTGTGTACAGTAACCAGAGAATTAATCTGCGGGTTACTGTGCACATGCACAGTAACCGTGAATTAATTAGCGAGTTACTGTGCACATCACAGTAACTCGCTAATTAATCTTCATCTGCTGCAGAACGTAAACGTTCTGCATGCAGATGAAACTGAACAAAAAAAAACGACGGGAAAGGCTACCTGGAGCGGTGGTGATGTTGGCAGCAACTGATGTGGCAGGGGTGGCGGCGGCGGAACTGGTTGTTCGCGGTGGCCGGCGGTGGCTCTGCGTTTTCCTTCTCTCTCTCCTCTGTTTTTTTTCGTTTTCTTCTCTGCTGCTACTTCTTTCTTCTTCTTTCTGTGTTCTCCCTTCTCTCTCCTTTCCCCTCTCTTTGCTCTCCCTTCTCTTCTCTTCCCCCTCTCTCGGGTCTTCTCTCTTTTTTTTCTCCCCTCTTTTTTCTCTCGGCCACCCTCCTGTATTTATAGGAAAACAGGGGAGGCCGACGTGGTGGGGCGACCAACAGTGGCCGCCCCTCCACTATTCTTTAAAAGTATGCAAGTGGCTGAATTGTGGGCGTCTTATTGCGCCAAAGCCGGGAAAGAAATTAGGCGAAAAGAGAAGAAAAAAAATGATTCTTCTCCCCTGTTCTCTCTGCGTGTCCAGGGGAAGAAGACGATGGTGCCGTTTCCAAACGGCACCGTTTTTGCGTTTTTTTTTTTATTAATATATATTTTTTTTTGAATTTTTTTATTTTTATTATTTTTTATGTGGGGACCCAAAAATGGGTTACAACAACTCTGGTGATTGAAAGGTTGGGCGAGTACCTGTAAACTTGGTCACAGGCGCTCTCAGAATAGAAAGCTTGGAAAAGCTGCAAAATGCAAGCTTGTGCTGATGAAGCAAGAGGATAATTGCCCACATAAATGGCAAAGAGGGTGATTGTTAGGTATTGCCATTAGTGGGACTACCCCGCCACCAAACAAGTGGAAGCATGAATTATGGCATAATTCATGCCATGTTTTCAGTCATGTTTTTTCCTATAAAAAAGGCATGTATCTTGAGAGCAAATGTGAGAGTGTGAGAAGTGTAGAGAGTGGAAGAGAAAGAGAAGAGAAAGGGTTGTTGCCCATGGCAGCAGCCCTGCAGCTGCAAGGGCAGCAAGAGAGATGGGAGTTGAGTGATGAGATCCTCCTCCATGTATTTATTGTATCCTTTCTCTAATCTCTAAATAATATTGTCTCTCCCGTGGATGTAGGCGGTTTTGCCGAACCACGTTAAATATTGTGTCTCAGTGTGCTTACCCCTCCTATGAGCAAAGATCAGTTCATCACCGGTCCCCAATTCCGCCCCAACAAAAACATCAAAAAATATAATTAATTTAAAATAAAATAAAATAAAACAATTAGTACTAGGAAGAAATAATTCTCATAAATAACTTGACTCATGCAGGATGAGCAAATAGGAAACACCCTTTTAAAATGTAAAGAAATGGGGAGAAAGGTGGCTTGGCTTGGAGTTCAAAAATCTGGATGGTTCCTGGTGACTATTACCATAAAATTTCATCACCTTATTCCCACATCCCTTGGCCTTCAAGTCTAGAGAATATAAGGTTCTTCCTTATCCTTTTCCTTTTCCACCTTATGCTTTGATTTTGATCCTCATGTCATTCTTTGGAATTTCATAAAGTTTGAGCTATTATTTCAAGTTTGATGGGATCAAAAATCATTTGGAGTGATTTGATGTGATGTTCTTTCAAGATCTAAACAAGGGTGTTTGGATAGTCTAAGTGCAAATCGATGATGATCCAATTGTTTTATGGTATATTTTATATTTGTTCTAAACTAAAGTTGAACTAAAAGACGACCTTCTTTTTCTATTCCTTCACTGTTCTTGGATGGTTTTTATAATTTTATTATGATTAGTTTGAAATAATGTTATATTTCAATCACACTTATAATTTGGTGAGTTTTTTTTTTAATTAAGGAATAAATACCTATCAAAATACTCTTCTTTCTCAAGCATACTTTTTTCAAAGAAAAAAAGCAATCAATTATAACCTTTAACTTTTTTATTATACTCTAATATTTTTTGTCACATCATTTTAAAAAAAAAATTGGCAGTTACGTTTGCAACGCTTGAGTATTTTTTAACTTTAATTAATAAAAGTACCTTTTAAGTAAATATATAATAATAAAAAAGATTTGTAGTTGGGTAAGCTTAGTTATATATTCAAACGACCTCATGTAAGGCAACGCGCACGACCATTAACAGTTTTTAAAGGTATTACAATGACTTAAAGTACTTTTTTTGATAAGTTATATTAAGGATTTAATTGGAAGAATGATTATAGTTGTTTTTAAAAGTATTTTTTATTTTAAAATATATTAAAATAATATTTTTTTATTTTTTAAAATTATTTTGGATATTAGTGTATCAAAATAATCTAAAAAACACTAAAAAATATATTAATTTAAAATAAAAAAAAATAAAATAATTAGTACGAGGAAGAAATAATTCTCATAAATAACTTAACTCATGCTGGATAAGCAAATAGGAAACACCCTTTTAAAATGTAAAGAAACGAATAGAAAGGTGGCTTGGCTTGGAGTTCAGAATCTGGATGGTTCGTGGTGACTAAACTATAAATTAGTATTTACAGTTTGACAAAATTAATTAATCAATTAATCCTCATAAATTTAGAAAGGTGGCTTGGTTTGGATGTTCCTTTCTTCAATTTTATATTTGTTTCGGTTTTTATTTTTTATTTTTTTGTTTTTGAGAAATAAAAAGAAAAGAAAAACTAAAAAAAAGCATGTAAGATGAAGAGATCTAATCAGAAAAGTAGAAATTTTCTTAGAAGAAAAGAAAATCCTATTGAATTAAGGATGGTAAGTATTGGTTAGGGGACTCTTTAATCATTTTTTATACTATAAAAACTAATTAATTAGTTTTAATAAACAACATGAATTTTATTTATTTATTTTATCATGAACTATTAAAAATTTATTTTTAATAATTAATGATGATGAGTTTGTTTTGGTTTTATGATATAATTATTTTTTTAAAGTGTTTTTAAAAAATTATAATGAAATAAAATCTATTTTTGATATCAGTATATTAAAATTATTTAAAAATTAATTTAAAATAAATAAAAAAAAAATTAATTTTAAAAAAAAATAATATTTAAAACACAAAAACCCTACCACAAAAGTGAAGGAAAGAGATGCGTCATTATTGCTGGCGATATGGAAAACAGAGAAAACAATGAGCATCTAATCACCTTTAACTTTAATGATGAATGGTTTCTTACGTCATAAAAGACAAAGAAACATTCTTCAGAAGAAGTTCATAAACATTTTCTCCATTCCTTCATCGTATTGTCTGGTTAAAATTAACGTGCAGCCATTTCAGAATAATTAACACATGAAATTTTGTTTTACACACGGGTGCAGCAGCACAGATAATTGCTTGTGGATTGAATGTTGCCTTTCATCATAATAATATGATCAGAGTACTGCTGCCTTTATCTTTGTTTGAGAACGTAATTTCATTCTATGACGTTGAAATTTGAATTCCAGATCTCTTGAAAAGAGTAAATTACGTTGATGTCAGATGAGTTACAACTCGTTAATGATTTCTATAAGAAAACGAAAGGATTTCAGCTGCTGAGTCTCAACAAGCAGAGCAAGGGCGTAGCCGCTGAAACAACATTCCGATCATGGGCTGGCCGGAAAGTATGGACCTGTGACATGCTCGGAATCAACGTGTTCCACAAAATTAAAATTTAAACTGTGACTGTGTGACAAACTCAGCATCAACGTGTTCCACAAAACATATAGAAGTAAAATCAGCAATCATAGTATTCGAATCTTCGACACATAGTTAAAATCAAAGCCAAAAGAGATAGTAAAATCAGTTACAATATTGTAGACAGGACCTTATACAAAATTTATCCCTGGTGCACTTTAGAGCTTAGACCCTGTCTGAAGCAAGGTATTAATTCTAGCTTAATTTGACCTATAAATACAAGTCTCGGATCAGCTAACCACATCCATACCAACACAAGCTGTTCGCTCCTCTCTCTTTCCCTCTTAGAATTTGAATCTATATAGTTTTCTATGACCTCGATGGCAGTGGTACCTCAAAAGATGAGGCGTGAACGCAGTATGTTTTCATCATCGGATGACACCGCAATGATGAAGCAAATTCAGGCCACTCATGCTCCTGATGGCCGTGAATTTTCAGTGAAGCCTCTTCTTCATATTGTTGAGGACATTTTCCTCCGTGCCACTCCTGCCCTAGGCATGACCAGCATTGTTCAGCAGCAGGTATATACCTAACCAGTTGCATGCTATATTTCAATGTGCTTGTTATATTGGTATGATAATTTATTCAGTATAATTATTATGTTTCTGATCATCACTGGTGACTTCTATATTTCAGGGAGCTCATCAAGCACAGCTTGATGAATTGGAGGAGAAGGCTCTTCAAAATGGCTTTCATGAAACGATCGAGATGCTGTCTTACAACATCAACAAGATTTCCTGCGAGGTAACTTCGGACAGAAGAGATTTGTGGGTTTATAAGTTCGTGATGTTTAAAGACACTTACGAATACGCTGCTTTTTTCCAACAGATGTCCTGCAAGTGTTCTGGAGGTGGAGATGCACATGCAACAACTTTGGCAA
The DNA here is from genome assembly GCF_005239225.2 of Populus alba. Lineage (NCBI taxonomy): Eukaryota > Viridiplantae > Streptophyta > Magnoliopsida > Malpighiales > Salicaceae > Populus > Populus alba. Next base: position 7,240,604 of record NC_133293.1, read on the forward strand.
TATTCAACCTGGTATCAAACTACTCTTGGGACGAAAAGGTGGTGCTAGCGTTAGCTGGATTTGCCGTGAACTATGGGGAGTTTTGGCTTGTCGCCCAGCTTTACCTCACAAACCCACTAGCTAAGGCGGTTGCACTTCTGAAGCAATTGCCGGATATAATTGAACGAGCAGACAATCTGAAGCCCAAGTTTGAGGCACTCACAAGCCTTATCAAGGCCATGATGGATGTGGCCACATGCATAGTTGAGTTCAAGGAGCTTCCGTCGCAATACATCACCCCTGACACTCCAGAAATGTTAACTGCCACCGCGCATATCCCCACTGCTGTTTACTGGACCATCAGGAGTATTGTGGCTTGCGCATCACAAATTATGGGCCTTATTGGCATGGGTCATGAGTATGTGTTTCCTTCTCCATGATAAATTTGCTTATATTAATCAGAAATATTCTTGCACCAAAATAAATGTAGAAAAGCTCAGTCTACTCTGGCTCTGGCTATGAAAGTACTAGAAGGGTTTTCACATGCATGCAAAGCAGCCAAAAGTAGAGTGAAAAGGGTGCTAAACTTTTCTTTTGCATCTCACTATCTGCTCCACAGGTACATAGCATCCACAACAGAGGCTTGGGAGCTATCAAGCTTGGCCCACAAGGTTAATAACATTCACAGCCATCTCATGAAGCAGCTCACCCTTTGTTTTCAACACATAGGTGAGTCCGAGCCCTGTCAAACAAGTGCAATTCATATCAAACAGTATATTATAATATTCACCATTTAAAAAAATTATGTTTTGATGCAAAATACATGCTGGATGGTGATAACTAGTGATCTCTCTGTGATCCAGATGAGAAAAGACATATTGAAGCATTTCAAACACTTGTGAGCCTGTTCGAAGCTTTCCACATTGACAACATGAAGATTCTAAAGGCTTTGATTTATGCCAAGGACGATCAACTACCACTCTTTGATGGTTCCACCAAGAAAAGGGTTCGGTTATTGTTCTGTTCTTTCAGTCCATTTTATTCAGATTGTGTATTGCTGTTAGTTAATTCACTGGATGATAGAGACCAGAGAGATTGTTGAGTAAAAACCGCATGCGGTCTTGCTTGAAATCTCACCACATAATAGTTATGCAGATGTCAATCATACTTCCTGACGAGAATATTTGTTAATGATCCTCCTATATGAATATACAAGGATAAAACAGAATTCCCACTGTTAATTACAGGCAAGCCTTGATGTGTTGAGAAGGAGGAGCGTGTTGCTGCTGATTTCGGACCTCGAAATCTCCCATGAAGAGCTTTCAATACTGCAAAATATGTACAGTGACGCGCGGGAGCAACCAGGAAGACCAGAGAGCCAGTATGAGGTTGTATGGCTCCCAGTTGTGGACAGATCATCCCCGTGGAATGAAGCAAAGCAGAAGCAGTTTGAGGATTTTCAAAGGATGATGCCATGGTACTCTGTCTATCACCCTTCATTGCTAGATGTTGCAGTCATCAGGTACATCAAAGAGGTGTGGCACTTCAACAAGAGGCCCTTGCTTGTGGTTTTGGATCCACAAGGGAGAGTAGGCAACCCCAATGCAATCCACATGATGTGGATTTGGGGAAGCCTGGCTTTCCCTTTCACCAGCTTGAGGGAGGAAGCACTCTGGAAAGAAGAAACCTGGAAAATCGAGCTATTGGCAGATAGCATTGATCCAATGATCTTGTCTTGGGTATAGCTTTCCTCTCTTGCATGCAGTCTTTATATCAACATTCTATCGACATCATCTACTACCTGCAATTTCTCAGCAGAGGGATTCAAATTTCCCAACTTGAAACTAATTTGTAGACCAGACAACAACCAGACTGGTGCAGAGGAATTTCATACGCGCATTATTCATGGATTTAACACAAGTAATTAATTGTTATTGCAGATAGACCAAGGGAAGTACATATGCTTGTATGGTGGGGAGGACATTGAGTGGATCCGTAAATTCACCGTTACTGCAAAAGAAGTTGCGAGCAAGGCCGCTATAACGTTAGAAATGCTCTATGTAGGGAATAGCAACCCCAGGGAGAAAGTTAGGAAAAACAACTCTACCATTACGACCGAGAAACTTAGCCATGTATTGCCAGACCTCACTTTGATCTGGTTCTTTTGGGTGAGGCTGGAGAGCATGTGGCATTCCAAGGTGCAACACAAGAGGACTGTAGAGAATGACGTCATCATGCAGGAGATAATGACAATGCTCATCTTCGATGGAAGTGATCAAGGGTGGGCTGTGATCAGCAGGGGACCTGCTGATATGGCCAAGGCAAAGGGAGAAACCATACTGAAATCTTTTGTTGACTTTGAGATATGGAAGGACGGTGTACAGGAGAAGGGTTTTCTGCCTGCACTGATTGATTACGTCCATGAACTCCATAGCCCATTCCACTGCGACCGTCTGATACTGCCAGGGGCTACAGGGAGCATCCCAGAGAATGTTGTTTGTGCTGAATGCGGCCGTCCCATGGAGAAGTTCATCATGTATCGTTGCTGTACCGATTGAGCTTTATTACCAGTAATACGGTATGCTATTTACGTTTTAAATCACTATCTATTTCAATAAAAACCAAGGCAGACACGGCCACCGTCGCTGCCGCTACTATGTGTGATTATGCAAATCAGCTCTGGTGTGGAATATGTCGAGGCTTTTCTACTACTACATGTTTTTTGTATTTTAATATGTTGCTTATAATTAATGAAAGGTGTTGTTTGCAGTACCATTTCTAGTTTCTACATGTCCATTTCCTTAGCAATGTTCTTACCACTCATCGAAAAACCTCCTATAAATCAGAGCATATCTTAGGCCTCGATGACAAGGATTTGATTTAGAACATAAAGCCACTAAACTTTGGGGATTTGAATCCATACTCAACCCTTAATAACATCCAGTAACTGATTCAGATTTCTTATGGCGTGGGGCTTTTTTAATCTCGTTTACCCCCTGGAAGTTCATGAAGAGTTGAAATTAAACTTTGACTTTGAACTCTCTGTCTCTGCTCCTTATTCGAATAGATTGTTTATTTTCGCAGAAGGAAGATTGTTTGCAGGCGGGCTTCGATCAATTTCTAACATTGTTTTTTAAAATAATTTTTATTTAAAATAATATTTTTTAAAAAAAAATTATATATAAAATTTGATTTTCAAAATAATCTAAAAATAAAAAAAAATTAATTTAAAAAAAATTCAAAATAATCTAAAAATAAAAAAATTTAATTTAAAAAAATTTAATTTTTTCAGAACGCAAAAAATACAAACAAGAGCTCATCACCATAAAATTAAAAAAAAAAAGAAAGAGTGGAAGACAAGAGACCAGATCGCAAAAAGAAAGACAGGAATGTACCAGGAGACAGGTAACACGGTGCTGGAAACAAAACACCGTGCTGTTTAATACTGGTAATAACATGAATTAATTTATGCTTCGGAAACATGAAATTCTCCCACTAATTACAAGGGAGAGTTCACCAGTAGGAAGCAACAGCAAGATAAACACCAAATTATCATTAAAGATGGAAATTAAATAAAAATGTTGCAAACCCAGCCATGAAACCAAACCACGCATTTCCAAAGAAACGTAGCATGTATTATATACATAAATACATACATACATATAAATATGTATGTATGAAAGGGTTCGGGATTGCAATAAATATACGCTTCCGTTGACACGTCCTTCCGGATCTGTAAAAGCCAATGAAGAACGCAACGCCTATCGAAAGCGATTAACAGAAAAAACAAAAACAAGAAACACAAACAAATTGAGACTTGAAACAAGTTGATCTACACAGAAAAGCGACGAGAGCAGAGGAGAGCGGCGTTAGGGATTCTTATGCTTCTTCTAGTGTTCGTGCTAGGGGTTTTATTTATACAGCGTGGATGTGATTTCCTTTCGTGACATGACAAGAATGCCCCTCGAGCCAAGGCCCAGAATGATAATTAATGGAATCCAACTCGGATGGGCTTCACTCTAACTATTGGGTTCGGGTTGGGTTGGGTTGTGGAGGTTAAGAGTTAAGACCTTCCTGTATTTTGAACTCACCAAAATACTAAAGAGAAGGGGGGATTTCATTTTACCTAACTATTCACTAATAGTGTCTTTTTTCTTTCTTTAGAATTTTTTTTTTGTTTTTATAATTTTTATTTTTTAAAAAAAATAAATTTTATATTTCAATATTATATTTATTTAAGATTGGACATTATAATTTTTTTAATTTACTTTTTATAAGGTTAATTCAGTCCTATAACCTAGATCACAAATTTGACAAATTAACTCGAGTTTTTTTTTTTATATAATTTATTTTTTTCTTAAATTCATTAACAAAAAATTACAAGAGAAGGAGGTTTAATTGTACCTCTTCTCACAAATATTAATTCACTATAGTAATGTTTTTTTTCTTCCTTTGGATTTTTTAAAAAACAAATATATATTTTTTTTTCAAAATCAATTTCATACTTCAATATTAGATTTATTGAAAAATTAATATCATTATTTTTTTATTTTTTTTATATGGTTATCTCAGTCTCATGACTCAAACTATAAGTTTAATGTGCTGACTTGAATTTTTTTTTTTTTTAATTGATTTTTTAATTTTATCTTTTAACATTGGGTTTATTAGGGATTGACCTTTATTTTTTTTTTCAATTTTTTTTTAATGAAATTCCTAGTCTCATGACCCCAACTGCAGATTTGATAAATTAACTCGGTTGACTTGGGTTTTTTTTTTCTATTTTTTTTAATTGACTTTTTTTTCTCAATCTCATTTTTTAATATTGGGTTGATTAGAAATTAAAATTCATGATTTCTTATCAAATTAGTCCCTGAACTAGGGTCACGGTTTAGTGGATTAACTTAAATTGACTCGAATCGGTTTTTTTATTTTTTTAATTGATTTTTTTTTTCAATTTCATATTTCGACACTGAATTGATCGAGAATTTAGACTCATAATTTATTTCAACTTTTTTTCTACTAGGTTATCCTCGTCTAATAATTCAGATTGCGGGTTTGTCTAGTTGACTCAGGTTATTTTTTAGTATTTTTTAATTATTATTTTTTCAATTCCATTCTTAACATTCAATCTATTTCTTTATAATTTATTTTAATTTACTTTCTATTAGGTTATCATAGTCTTATGACTCGACATGCAGATTGGTAGATTGTCAATTTTTAAAAACTAAATATTTGTTTTCTATTTTATCCTTCAATATCTTGTTAATTGTTAATATTCTTTTATGTTCTTTATATAGGAGTGTCTTGGTCTTACGATCCAAATTGTATATTTAATGAGTTAACCGAGTTTTTTTTTTTTTTTAAATTAAATTTTTCACCCAGTTTTGTCATGCAATATTTTTGTTGATTTATATATTCTTTTATGTTATAATATTAATTAAAGATTCATTTTTATATTTTATTTTATTGAATTCCATTTGATTTTAGCTTTCTTATTAAGTAAGATTATAGAAATGATTTTTTTATAATTTTTGCTCATTATTTTTGTGCATGTATTGATCAATTTTTTTTTTTTACTATTGACCACGGTTGAAATTTTTTTATTATAATATAAAAAAAAAAAACTTAATAAACCTAATTTGTTTCTGAAAAATACACTTTGCAATGTCTTAACATTCTTTTTTATGTGATTTTTTTTTATCTGATTCATGATATAGTACAGGTCATCAATATAGTAAGAACTAGAGATGAAAATTTAGTTTAATAAAAAACTTTTTTGAATCGTGCCTTTTTAATTAAAATTTAGTTCACTAATTAATTGAAGTAAAAAAGCAATACTTTTGCCTTTTGTTTTATAATCAATCCCGGCACCATCTTTAACTCTCAAAATTAACAAGGAATAATCGAGGAAGATAAATCATTATTTCCCTCCTCATATTTTATTGTTTATTGTAATAATAATTTTTTTAAAAAAATTTATCAGTGAATATTATATTTATCGAAGATTGAACTTCATAACTAATTCTAGTTTTTTATTTTAAGGTTATCTTAGTTTCCTAACCTGAGTTGCGAGTTTTTACAAGGTTAAACGGTTGACTGATTGACTCAGGTTTTTTAGGTCATTTTTTGTAAAATTGATTTTTTTTAATTTTATTAATTTTGGGTTTAGGAAAATTTAAAAATTTATTTCAGTTTAATTAAGTTTCTTCTCGTAACTCTATTTTTTTCTTATTCTTTTAATTAAGTTTTTTAAATTCTTTTAATTCTGGTTATAGAAATTGAGCTTCATGATTTATTTTTGATTTACTTTCTAATTAAATTATTTCGGTCTTGTGATCAAAGTTTGGCAGGTTAATTATCCAGGGTCGACTCATGTTTTTTATTCTTTTTTTAATTGATTTTATTCAATTTTATTCTTTAATATTGAGGGTGATTTAGAATTGAGTTTCAATATATTTTTTATTTGTTTTATATGATGTTATTACAATCTCATGACTTTGATTGTAAATGTACTTGTTAACCCAAGTTAACTCCAATTTAAATTCAATATATTTTTATTTCAATATTTTAAAAAAAAAATGTTGTCTTGAATTTTTTTTCATTTAAATCATGTTTTATTTTTATTATCCAAGTTGTTTTTAAACTTATCAAGTTAACTGAGTTATATTGGATCAATCCATAACTCAATTTATTTTATTTATTTTCTTAAAAATACACTAGTAATGTCTCGGATACCTTTTAAAAGTTTTCAAAAAATAATCCAATCTACAATTCACAATGTAAAGCAGGTGAATGATCTAGGTTAGCAACTAATTTACATAACTTGCATACGTACTGTATTAAAAAAAAAATAAAAACTAAATGACTTGAGATAGCCATTAGCAAAGCAATGATTTGCAATTAAGAGAGGCAAAATCCTAAGATTTTCATAAGCTATTACAAGGCTGAGTAATATTTAGAAAAAACAACATCACAACGAGGATTTTTTTTTTGTTAGACTAAATTAGTCAAAAAGAAAGTCTATATAAAATATGTATTATAAACATCCATGTAATATCATCATTTAAAAAATAAATCAATATAACTTATATATGGGAAAATAAATTTAAGTTATTTGGTTTAGGAATTTTTCGGTGAGCTCGGTTACTATGAAGGCGAGAGTGTTTTGAATTGTAATAATCAAAGTGCCACACATTTGGCCAGAGATCACATGTTTTACGAGAGAACAATGCTCATTGATATCAAGAATCATTTTATTTGAATTATCTATAGTTTAGTGATAAGAGTTTCTAATTAAGGAGTTTGATCCCCTTGTAATTTTATATTCGAGCCCTATGGTTACTAATGTGATGGCCACTAGAGGTTTACATAGTCGTTAACTTCAGGACCGGTGAGATTAGTCAAGGCGTGTACAAGCTAGCCTGAACACCCACGTTAATTAAAAAAAAATCATTTCATTTGAGATATTACTACTTTGATGATATTTTTGTAGAGTGGATCAATATCATGAATAATCCATGTGTTGATAAAGTCACTCATGTTGCCAGGTGGAAGGATTTATATAAGTAGCAATGAACTATAAGCATAGTTTTAAAACCCAGTCCGACCCGACGGGTCAAACCGGGTCTGGTTGAAAAAAAAATAGAAAAAAAAAGTGTGACCTGGTAGGTTAACCCCGTGAACCTGGTCAAAAACTCGGTTGTAACCCCGTTGACTTTTATTTTTTTTACTAAAATAATGTTGTTTTTGATTTAAAAAAAAACAAATTAACCTAGTGATCTGGTTAAAATCCGAAACCTGAACTTTGGACTGGGCTGCGTCTAAAATGACTATAAGGCTTAGCTCTAAAGGGTTTGATGGTGAAGATAAAGGGTTTTGAATATTAAGGGAATTCAAACCAAAATAAAGATTTGTTGTCACGAATTTTAATCCTAATTATATAAGGACTTGACAATAGAATCCTTATGGTTTTAGGATTTACTTGACTTGGCATTTAAATTGTAACCAATCCTTTCCCTAATGGGAAAGAACTATTAGACTCTATCTCTTTGTTTTTTTTTTTTTATCAAATTATATTTTCTTGTAAGTTATTATTAATGTGAGGATTGAGTATACTTGAGATTTGAAGCTAAAGTTATTTAAAGTTGCGTTGACTTTTATAATAGTAAAGTTCATCATTTTTCATATTTGAATATTGGTACAATGAAATCATGTAAAATCATCGTTTAACTATTTTTTTTTTCTATTTATCATGATATTCTTTTATATGCTAGTGCGTGATCCTTTAAACATTTTTAATGGTTTACTTTAGAGTATTCATGAACATACTTAAGCTGGATTTAGGTTGATAACTGTATCGAAATTATTTTTTATATATATTTTATAAATTATAAATCCAATCTATTTATTATTTTTCTAAACTTAAGCAGGGTGTATACATGAGGTTAGGTTAAATTTTACGTGGATACTATAAATAACAACATGTTGGACTTATATTACTAATTTTCATTGAACCATATTAAAGATGGGTCTACAACATGAATTATAAATACCATGATACCTTTAGTGTTAGGTTTGATTTTCATATTTTACACCTATATTAAATTCTATTTACCTCACATTTCCTCTCAAGCAAAAAAAAGATACATATTTTTCTGATTATGTTAAAAGAAAGCTAATAGTAAATCTATTGACAAACACTCTAGAACCGAAATATTTTTTAAATAAAATAAAAACAAATACTCAATTCATAAATTATCAAATATAAAAATAAAAAAATATATGGTATACGAGTTGTTCGGGTTTCAAAAAGTTCAACCAACTATCCAATCCTTGATATCTATTTTTTAGACTTTTTATTTACTTATTGTCTTTTATAATATTATATTATTTGATTTTTAACAAGTTAAGTCAAATCAAATAATACAAATATTACACCGTATTTTTTTTTTAACACCCTTTGTTTAATAAAGACTTTAACATTATTTCTGACTAATATTATAACAAGTATAGGCAAATAAAAAAGAAAGGATTTCATATTTTATTTTACTTTAACATGGGATACAAAATCACAAATACTAGTTCTGTAGTATTCAATATATCAGCTACTTCAAAATAATAACAATTCAAAGCCATTTCGTACGAGTTGAAAAAATGCCCCCCCGCGTCTATATTCCGCTGCGCTCCTTCACCACTGGTAATAACATGAGGAGACAGCGATCCATTTTCTCTGACCATGCCTTGTTTCCCAGCTCTCTCTTGAATCTATCTTTTCTGCGATTTGCAAAGGTGAATTTGTGGGAGACAGCTCACGACTTTAAATACATTGACTATTTCCGATGACGCTCTCTTCGTGAATTGGAGTATGGGACGGATATATATATATATAAACAAATGGCGAGGTCAAGGGAACAGACACCACAGTCAAAGAGAGCTGGATCACAAGGGTCTGTGGGGAGAGCAAGCATTTTTTTATATCGGTGAAGGAAGAGAAACCACCATGGATTCTTGAGCAAAGCTTTTCAGCAGCTTTACACTGTACATAAGTCCAAGATGCGTGCATGGGATAAAATATTGCAATTATCATCTTCCAAAACAGAACAATGAGCACTCAACTTGGCAAGTTGACTGTGCAATGCTTGTCCAGGCAATGCCCTATCGTGGCTAGTGGCTACCGTCGGAACTACCAATGAAATAATTTTCTTTTCAAGAAACTCTTGCCTCCAGGAATTGCATGCAGTTCAAGGAATATTCAAGCTGAAAAAATCATTGTTGATGGATGACAACATTTTGATGTTGATCTCTCTCGGTTATATTTCCTTTTGAATCAAACTATTTCGTTAATTCTTGAATACCCATCCGTAAGCTAAGAGTTTTTGAATATATATATGTTAATGTTACAAAAAAGAATTGTTTTTTTATGTAAAAGTAGCAGGTTCGAGTCCCATGCATGAACTAGCTATATTTCTTCATTTTTTTACACTTGAATTGATCGATCAGATCAATTATTTCATTGATATTCAACGGATTTGAGCATATTTAATTAGATTTTATAATTATATATCATATTTGAATTATCTTTTCAAATCAATTTATCAACAAGACTACAAAGTCCATCGGTTCATTTACTCTTGTTGATACATCTCAAGAAGAACACCAGCCTTAAATACATGTCATCATGTAATAAACAAATTATCACTAAACTGGCATACATCCACGCTTAAATATTTTATTGTATAAAATAAAAATATTGTACACTTATTTGAATAAAATTAAAAATCAAATACTCATTTATGAAAATAAGATAAGCTTGGTCACTTAAAATCATGTTACCCCTTTACAGAAGTTATTTCAAGGCAACTCCCTAGTCCTTTCCCCATTCCACGCACGCTTATTTTAAGCATTTAATATTTAAGCTGTGTAATCAACGTTCAAGTGTTGACTTTACCAATTTTTAATCTCATAATTAAGTCATAATCCCTGGTTTATGCAATGGACATCTCGGTCCATGCACAATCTTACTTAATTAATTATATATAAACCGATATATAAAGAAATTGGCAAGGAGACAGATTCATGTGCTTACCTCTGCTAATTGCTTGTTTAACGGTTGTATAAGACAAGAAATCACGTTTAGATTTGCGTTCTTAATTCTACTTAATTGGAGATTGCATTGGAAAAGCAGCGTGAGAAATCTTATTTAATTACTAGAGTTTAATCAGGTTGCAAGCATGAGCTCATGAAATAATTACAATATCATGCATTAAATATATTTTTATATATATAATACCTCTACATGGACGAAATTGGCATACATATGACTTCATTTCAATTTTTCTACTCGGTGTGGATTATTTCTTTGAACTTTTTTTTTTCTTTTTTTTTTTGCATTTGCAGTCTCAACTAATATGCGTTACAGATCACAACCCTAGATTAGGAATAGGTGGGGTCGGTGATGTGTGGTGAAATAATTATTAATATTTGACCCAATTTAGCATCGAATTGTGAATACTTGGGGAATGTGATCCAATTTTGTTATAGTAATATAAAATGTAATATTTTTTTTTTGGGAGACCACATAATTTTCGTCCTGTGGCTGTAATTCACGAGACCAGGAATCAATATATGAATATGTCGACATCGAAAATATGATGCTGGCGTGGTCATGAGTTTGAAGAAACGTGCCTTGCGTCAAATGTTCACATTATCTTCTTCAATGCTTTTTATTACCAACTTGACACTACAGTCTATCATGCGCCAGGCTTTCTGCCTCGGATGATCCTTGCCTCCATGTCTCAACTTGCCAACTTGGTCACGCCCGTCGACCAACACCCTTTCCCTTTGCTTCCTTCTTGACAGCTTGAGGCTTGATCATGTTATAAGTAGATAAATAAATAGAATTTTATTATATATTATAAAGATAGAAGGGATATTAAATCAATAGATATAAATGTCTCAACTTTCATCTGAAAGGAAAGCCTATGTATGTGTGTGTGTGTTTTTTTTTTATTTTTTGAACTAATTAATTGTATATGACACCACTTACCATGTTTATTAGATAATTTGTATCAAGAGTTTTCTTTTGAATTCTACAAACATTAATTCGATGAGGTATATCTTTTTAATGTTGCAGACATATTGATATGAAATTGTGTTGTTTTTCTTATAAATATGAGAGTTTGATATTGACAAAAATCAATCAGAAAATAATCTTTATTTCTTTTTATTTTTTCTTTAAAAATTCTCTCTCTATTCATGTTTATCACAAACAAAACAAAAATTCTTAAAAAAAACTTATAAAAATTATCGTGTATAAATTTAGAGTTTTGTTGTTTTTTGAAAGTATATTGTTTTAAACATGTAATAAATATAGTGGAGGCAACTAATATTTAAAAAATAATAATTCTGACCTTTAAAGTTTGCTTGTATACCAACCCAGATAACATATGATTTATAAATGTTGGTGAGCCAACTTTTTTATAATAAGCAAAATGATTTGGTATTAAAATAACATACCTTGCATTTCATTCTTGTGGAGAACAACCTCGAAGAATCGACTTGTGAAATATCCTTTTCTATGTGCGCTAGTTTTTGTCTCGTCTTTGACAAATTTTCCGGTATTGTTTTTCTTCGTTTTTAGCTAGGCTGTCTAAACGAAGAAGAAACAACAGAATTATTGTACGGCCAATGTTCATGCGTTCGGGCAAAACCTGGAAGTCTTATGCTTGCTGTCTTGCACAACCTGCTTACAGTGTAAAAGGAATATAAGCATGTTAGGAGAAGCTTCATACAAAAGGTTCTAAAATTCAGAGGGGGCCCTTTGATTTGGTCATCGTCGTTGTTTTTCGTGGCCGTTCTCTTTGAATTTTCTTTCATTTTCGATGTTTATACGACAATTCTGCAATCATTGCCGTAAATAGCAAGGGGAAGGAAGACGAACGGGATAATATTTCGAGAATTCTTTCCTTTTTTTCCAAGCTATGGATATGGTGAGAAATACAAGACCAACAATTTCGACATCCGAAACCTAAAGGTTGACTCATGGCCTCACATATTACGTTGGATCTTGCCTTTTTCACCCCTATGAACATATAGACCTAACAAACATGGTAGCTAGCAATTAGTTTCTTCATGTCTTTTTTTTCCTAAGCACTCGGTAGGTATATGAAAATTCACTCTGATTAATTTGGTTAAGTCGGTCGGTCTATTAAAAAATAAAATTTTTTAAGTTATAGTGTGTTTCGTATATAAAGCTTGAATTCAAAATTTTATTTGAAAAAAAAAAAACATTAAATCACTTGAACCAACAACTGCTGGTTGGTTACATAGTATTAAATTGCATCATAAATTTTCTTTTCTTTTCTTTGGTCTGCAATTTCAACTTTTTTCTTATTTGTGTGTGTGGCTGTATACGCTCCATGTCTAAACCTAAATCCTCTTTGCTAAAATATTCAAAGGAGATGCTTCTTCAGTTTGGTACACTTCCATTAATCGGACTTCAGAGTCAAAATATCGAGTGATTGGCCCGAAAGAATATTGGAATGAATTAAAATATTAGCGAGGTCAGAGCCTGATAAAAGGATCACTTCAAGAAAGTATTTTTGATTATTATTGTGACTGTTTTTAATTATTAATATTTTTAATATTATTTTTGATTAAAATATTAGCGAGATGCTTTTTTTTTTTTTAATTATTATTGTGACTGTTTTTTAAAATATTAATATTTTAATATTTTAAAAAAATATTTTTGATACCGGCACATCAAAATATCTAAAAATACTAAAAAATTAATTTAAAATAAAAAAAAATTAATTTTTTAAAAATATTTTTAAAATATAAAAACAAGCAGTTTCAAGGTGGTAGACCGCAAAGAATAATTAATCCCGGCTGAGCAAAAGATATTTACCAAGTCTCCCAATAGTCAACTGTGGTAATTTGCTATCAACTTGGCAAGCAATTCCCATTGTCGGTTTTGTTGACCTTTATTTTATTTAGATAGGATGGAGAGTAAAATGCAAAAGTAACAGCCGAGTAAAATGCTTGTTTAATAAAATATTTGTTTTTTTATTTACCCGTAATTAGCTTGCTCTCTCACGTTTCCTTGAAAACAATACAAAACTTGACATACTTTTTATTTAAAAATATTTTATAATAATATTGTTTTAAGAATTTATTTTTTATATCAGCTATATACTCCAAACACATAAAAAAATCTAATTTGAAACAAAAAAATAATATATATATATATATCCTCTTATTTCATCTACATATTTATGATTTTGATCAATATGATGTAAATATATTATTTCATTTAAAAAAAAAAAAACCAATGAGAGGACTCAAACATGTGTAAAGTTCTCAAGGGTCCCTTGCTCAGGATGAACACCGGCGACATGCTTAACACATGCAAGTCGGACAGGAAGTAGTGTTTCCAGTGTAGGACGGGTGAGTAATCTTGTAACAACCTGCACAAAAGGTCTTTATTTATAGAAAAAACACAGTAATATTTATGAAGAAGAAGAAGAAAAGAAAGGTGGAGACTGAATTAATTAAATTTGTTTACTTAAGAAAAATGTAAAAATTAAGTTAATCACGCCATTATATTATTTAAGGCGACATGACATACCAACTAATTTATTAATGCTGTCATCTCTATGTCAAGCATACTGTCGCCTATCTTTTTTGCTAGCTAGGGACGGACACCATCACAAACTATTAATGAACACACATGCAAAAGACCAATCACATGATTAATTCCAAGAAAAAAAAATACAGTTCAAATAATTAATTGCAGCCAAAGTGAATGAGAGGCACTGCATTTATCAAAATAATTTTTGTTTATTTTTTAATATTTTACAAATTCATTTTCGCAATATCTTGGCTGCAAGGTGAAACCGACAACTGCCACTTCTTAATTTCTCCGTCTAGAGTGCCACTAAACACCGAAACGACATCGTTATCGTTATCCCTAACAGCAGCCAAAGTCTTCACCGGTTTCCGATGCCCATCAAGAACAGACAAACAAATGTACTTCCCATCATGCCCCTCTTTCCAAATCCTAACAGTCCGATCAGCTGACCCGCTCAGCAACAAATCAGAGACGTTGATCAAAGTCAGGATGGCCTTATTATGTCCTCTTAAAGCTCCAGTCACCACCATATGGTTTGCACTGTCCTCTCTCTCCCACACCAAAATAGAACGGTCACAAGCACCTGAAAACAACACCGATCCGTCGTCGTTCAAGGCTAATGCATTAACGGCCGATTTATGCTTCTCCAAAGTAGCCACCAACACGTGTCGCTTCTCGTTTAACGGTTTGCCCCAAACCCGAATCCTGCAATCCGCTGATCCAGTGTAAACCATGCCGTCAACGGAGACAGCCACAGCGTTGACTGCGTCCTCATGAGCTTTGATAGACTCTAGACATTCCAAATCACTGGCCCTCCATATCTTCAAGCTCTTATCCCAAGAAACAGAATAGATCAAACCGTTGTTATCGTTAACTGCAAGACCTGTAACGGCATCAGCGTGTTTTATCCACAGCACCTTCTTGTGACGCCGAACATTCACGTAGTTCTTAGGGAGAACGAAACGGCGTAAGCGGTCGTTGAGTGTGGGGAGAACGGTTACCAGCTTGTGGTGTTTGGTAGTTGACGATATCTTCCAGGCACGGATTTTACAGTCTTGGTGAGCAGTGAAGATTTTTCCGTCACAGAAAGAGACTGACTTGACGGAGCCCAAGGAGGAATCTTTATCGTTGAAGGAATCGACAAGGGATAAGTTGGTTCGATCATAGACATTGATTTCGTGAGAGGAAGCAGCGTACAGAAGGTTATCTTGAACTACTAGACAGGTGATCGGGAGGTGATTTTGCTGGGGTTTAAGAGAATTTACGCAAAGAGAAGAGACGTTGAGAGTTTCGGGTGTGATTTTTTGGAGGGAAGGGACAGAGGGAAGAGTCTGGAGGGAGAGATTGCTTTGAAGGCTGACACTGCTTGTCGCGGTACTAGTGGTCGATGGAGTGCTGTTGGAGGAGCTGCTTGTGTCGGAAGCAAGACGCTTCGGAGGCTGTGATTGGTTATTTGAGAAGGAGAAAGTGGATTCTGGAGTGGAATTGGTGGCGCAGGTGGAGGCTAGCCATGATCGGACTCTCATGGTTGGTTGCTTGGATTCTTGTTAGAAAGAAGGCAGGAAGGAAAATCTGGCAGATAGTAGATGGGAAACTCCTATCCTATATAGAAGAACGAGGGGAAGGTGCTAAATTAAAGAGATGCCACGTAGACGGTCAGAAAGGATAGTACGATCTATCCGAGGTTCTGAACGGACGGCCGATTGGAGGGAGAATGTGGAATGGTATCGCGGCTCTTCTAACCTTTGATCTATATGTAGAGAAGATAGAGCGAGTAGGGGTATTATAGTAATCAAGGAGAGATAAAGTGGGGTGGGTCCTAACTCCTAACAGGTGCTTTACAGTGAGAGTAGGGGTGGCCAAACGACGCGTTTCTATTGTACATTTGTACTAGTAAACAAAAACAAGGAGTGGTATTGTTGCTGTCTCATCTTCCTTGTTTCATAAATAGGTCCTTTGGGTTTTGATTTGTCTTTTTTTTTTAAGAAATTGATGGCGATGGCGATGGCGATGGCGATGGCGATGGCGATGATGATATCTCCACCGGGCTGGCGGAGAGGAGGAGGAGGAGTAGAAGGCTCAAGCTGTCTCTTTTGAATATAAGTTTTAATAATCTTAGAGACAAATTATAATCCTCAATTTTATTTCCTTATAAAACCAATTATATATATATTGCATTAAGGGAAACAATGTTACACAAACACAGGTTTAAGTGTTTAATTAACCATCCTTGATTAATTAAGAATAAAGCAAAAAACGAAAGAAAGTAGAGCACCCCACACATCACAAGCCTGCTGTGTTTTTATGACCCGTTGCATGGGCCTTGGAATTTCCACTTGCCAACAGGATCTGAAAATGACGGCTTCATCGAGTCTAGACTCATTTATGGACTGGTGCCAGGGAAATAAGATAAAAGGCACCTAAGATGATGAAAACTGAAAAGGGGAAAAAAAGAATTTAAAATTAAATTGTATCCGAACCAGGCCCTAGATCAGGGGTTCATTGGGTTGACCCACAAGAACATCCCAACTTAATTTGATAATTATAATCAAAACAATATTATTTATATTTTAATTGACTAATGTATCTAACATGCAAAATTTAACCACACCGAATAGGTAAGTTTATATCTAACATGCAATATTATTTATATTTTAATTGACTAATGTATCTAACATGCAAAATTTAACCTCACCGAATAGGTAAGTTTATATCTAACATACAATATTATTTATATACATCATTGTTGTTAAAATCTTGATTTTACAAGTCAATATGTATCTAATATGCAAAATCAAATTAAAAATTCAAAACCAACAAAATCAAACTTAACTTGTACAAAATTAGTAAAATCAGTAAACTCAACCAAGTCAAGTTCAAATTTGATCTTAAAATATTCGCTGACCAGTTTTGTAAAATTAAACATATCTTTCACACTGTATATTGGATAGAGCTAAAATTTTATAGAAAAATATTAGACACATGAAAATATATTGTGGTAAATTTTCAAGTCAAATGGAGTTCAAAAACATCATATTTTAAAGGGTCAAAGTTATTAGAAGAAAATTTTCAAATATGTTAAACTAGACATTTATGTACTGTTTGGGACATATCTGTAGCTACTGGTGGAATTTTACTATGATTAAAGTTGGGCTAGAAACTAGACATATGAAGCTTTCCAAACATATATCGCAGACTCAATAATTCATCTAGACAAGAGAGAGCGACATATTTAAAATCACGACTCAAATGTCCCAAGATATATGCAAAAATTGGAGATACAGGCTACATGGAGGAATTTTAACATAAAAACTTTTATTATTATTCTGTTTTATTTAATTAATTAATTTTGAGTCATTATTTTGAATTTGATTTTTTTTTCCAAGCGCATTAGACATTGTTTATGAGTGTATTTTATTATTGAATTTATATTAGTTAATTATTAGTTTAAGCTCATTAGTTTGCAACCCGAAAGGGTCCATTATGACTTATTGTGATGGGAACAACTAAGTGTGTACTTTCTACCATTCAATGATTCTGATGTATTGAGAAATTTTGTTCTAAAACTTTTTATTTCTCCATATTATTAATTTATTGATTCATGCTATTTATCTCTTTCATTTTATTTAGATCACTCATTGATTATAATATTGTTGACTCACTTTATCCCATTTTAATGTAATTTAATTTCGTGGCTGAAAATGTCAATATATAATTAGTTAAAAAAAAAATACTTCTGATTTTACAATCAGAGTTTATATTGTATTTTTCATTTCATGTTAAAAAAGTGTTTTTCAACAACAGCGTGGACAAATGTAATAGTATATATTAAAAGAGCTTGGTTTTTCACAGTAACAATGAACAATGAAAAGCCAAGCACTTTTTATTTTGATCCTAAAATTTTTTGAGAACTTTTAAAAAATTTTATGCTTAGTTTTTTTTTTTTTAAAAAAAAATCATCATCCAACATTGGAGTTTTGCTAGGTACATGACTTCATGATATGTTTCAATTTGTTTTTTATGAAGTTACATTGATCAAATGACTTGGATTGCTAGTTTTGTGAGATAGTCATGTTAACTTAGGTTATTTTTTATCTATTATTTTTTAATTTTTTTTAATTTTATCCTTCAACATTGGGTTGATTGAGAATTGGATTTTATATTATTTTTTATTCTCCTTTCTATGGAGTTATCCTAGTATTCTGACCTGAGTTTGACATATTAACTCGGGTTGGTTCGAGTTATTTTTTGTTTTTATAATTTTTTTTCAATTTAATCCTTGAGAATTGGGTTGGTTGGGAATTGAGATTTATATATAAAAAAAAATTATTTGTTTTCTATAGGGTTGTCATGATCTTATGACAACGCGGGTTAGGCTGGTAGACTCTAGGTTTTTTTTTTAGTTTAATTGTTTTGAATTTCATTCTTCAATATTAAATTGTTTGAGAATTAAGCTTTGTAATTTATTTTGGCTTGTATTCTATGAGGTTATTTCAGTCTCATGACTCGGGTCACGAGTTTGGTCGGTTTACTTGAGAGGTTTTTTATGTCATGTTTTTAATTGATTTTTTTTTATTTCACTATCCAACATATGATTAATTGAAAATTAAGTTTTATAATTTTTTTTTATGTTCTTTCAACGGCATTATCCCAGTCTTATGACCCATGTTTTGCAGGTTAGCTCAAGTTAACTCGACTTGTTTTTCTAGTTGAATTTTGTTTTCAATTTTATCGTTCAACATTGGATTGATCGAGAATTAGGTTTAATAATAACTTTTTAATTGTTTTCTATAGAGTTATCAAGATCTCATGACTTGGGTAGCAGATTTGATATATTAAATCGAGTTGATCTTAATTGATCTACTATGTTTTCGTTTTAATATTTAAAAAAAATGTCTTAATTTTTTTAAGTCAAACTATATTTTTACCGGTCGTTCAAATTGTCTTTTAATGTTTTAAGTCAACTAGATCATATTATGTCAATCTCTATATAATTTAATTTCTTTTCTAAATGAATTAAAGGAACATCTACGGGTCTATAATGAAATTTGTTTTCACTAATCCTAACTAAAGAAAACGAATGTTCAATTTATTTATATGGGGAATTATTTAATGAAAATAATTAATCAATTAGAAAATTTCTTTATAAGGTATACTTTGAGTCACTGACTACAGTATTTGGCGACTCTGGAAAAAAAAAATCACTATTTTAGTCCACGTTAATTAGGAACTATGAATTTATACTTATCCATAGACAACTACTAAGGGTTTTTGCGTTAAATTATGGATGAGATTTTATGTTAATTTCTAGAGTAAATTCATAGATAACTATTATTGTTTCTTGTTCATTTATTTTTTGTAGTTATAACCTTAAATTCTATTTAATAACATCAAGTTTTGATTTATTGTTAAAATATTCTACAACACTTCACATATGTAAGAAAAAGTGTGTAAAACAAAACAAAACAAAACATAAAACAATGTAAATATAACTTACAAGGATGAAATTGTAAATAAATTAAGCTCCATTATTGAATTGAAAAACAAGATTGAGGGACTTAAATGGAAAAATCACAAAAAAAGTTCATTGTTTGTATAATGCAATACACAATATTTTATATCTGGGAATATCTTGGATTCACCCAAATCTTTTAGTTTTGTTTATAATTATAATTATAATTATGAATTGAAGTTTTCTTCCTTTGTCATCATAAAGGTACTAGTGAAGAATATGGCTGATTTATTTTATTTTATGATTCCAATCCAAATTTATTGAAGATTAGTAGAATATAAATTATGAAAAGCCAAAGAGATGATGACATATCTACGTTATGATGTAGTGGTTAACTTTGTTTATAAGATGTGGTGGCAAGAAATTGACATGGCTTGGGCAAAGTCATGGTGTTAAAACTTGATATCTTAAAAAGAAAAGAAAAAAATCAGATAAAACATGTAAATCAAAAAAGGTCGGGATAGGCAATCTCTTAACATAAATTAGTTGTTACTCCTATTATTTTACATGGAAGTAACATATATTACCTACCTCATAAGCTGTTTTCTTGTTTGATGCTAACAATTATTCTTAGTAATATTTTGAGCGTAGAAACAAGCAAAGAATAAAATCAATTAATTTAGAGAGATAAAAATATTATTTTTAAAATATTTATTTGTTTTATACATAGACAACACTTATAAAATACAATTAAATTCTCTAAATCTCTTAAAAAATACAAATGAAAGAAAATAATATTTTAATAAAATTATATAATTATTAATAAGACAATTATATTTTGAAATTAAAACTAAATAGTTCTATTCAGTTTTATCCTAATAATCACTCACTAAAAATGTTATATTTAAAAAATTATAAATATTTTTATAATAATATTTAAAAAATTGCTAGAAAAGTCCGTCCATCATAAATTTTATTTAATTTACTACTTAATAAAAACTTAGACCTATAAACATCTAAAAAGAGAGTATTTCTCTAACATGATATGATATAGAAATTTTTTTTATTTACCTATAATTATTATTTGTTTATTTTATGCCCACTTGCAAGAACTAAAAGCTGAAAAGTTTATAGGGCATGTTTGTCTTTGTATTTTAAAAATGTTTTTTAAAAAAATTAAAAATATTTTTTTTTATTTCAAATTAATATGGTTTTAATTTTTTTTTAAATTATTTTGATATGTTATATAAAAAATAATTAAAAAAATAAAAAAAATTATTTAACATATATTTTAACATAAAAAATTATTTAAAAACTAACTAATCTGTCATGTTGTTCCAATGCTTTTGACGGCTTTGGCATTGTTTGAAATTGCTTGCCATAATCAAACGTCAGCAACAAAGACAAGAGCAGAAAGTTACATGCTTAAAGCTACATGATTCGCTTTCTTGGTCTTAAACATCAAAGCCTGTGCAGTAATGAAAGCCAAGTCCACCATACATGCATTTCTCTTCATGGCATTATCATACCATAAAAATACTTCACTGCTCGTCATCTTTGGCGTAATGTTAGCACTTTTCTGCTTCTTCTTTTTCTTTTTTTCTCTTTTTCTTTTTTAACATTTGTAGTTTTATGGTATAAATTGGTATTTGGCCCCCTCCCGTGTAGTTTGGAAGTGGTCCCTTGAAGTAGATAGAGCTGAGCGATCTTATCAAAGTCATCATTGTAGTTATAGTCGAACTTGTCTATGATATATTAATTAATTTCGTACGTCTATTTTCATCTCCATTTCATTTTCTAACTTGAAATTAGATGAGACAGGAAAGGGATCAATTCCTTCAAAAAAAAATCTCTCGAATAGTGCTTTGCACTTCCAATAACCCTTTTTCCTATGAAAATTTTTATCAGTATTTATATTAATAATTTATTTATGATTATTTTATTAATAGAATCACGGATAAAAAACATCCATAAAAAAAAAACACTTGATGATAATTTTTTATTTGTCTATAAGTTTGTTGTCAATAAATTTACCGACGTATCATAACTTAATTTTTGAATAAAAAAATGAATATAGGTTAAGAATGAGGTTAAGATAATATAAATTCAAAGTTCAGAGTTAAAATTATCAAATTTGATAGTCAATTGATCAGAAATTGAAAGAATTAATAAGTTTGAAAATTTAATTAAAATTTGTATTAGTTTAATTAATAAAATCATGAGCTTAATTGAAGAATTAATAAGTTTGCGGACTTAATTAAACCTCTGATTTCTTAGCATCCTTAGCGCACTCTACATGAAGTAAGCTACATTGCTAGTCTTGTCCTAATTGCTAATAATATGTTGGTATATGCTATAATGATTTACTTGTAATATTTCTGACTCTGGCGTTAATAAATATTTAACTATGGATACTTTCAATTCCGGTGTTGGTAAATATTACGTGGCTAAAAACAAATTAATAAATTTAAATCAGTATTTTTATTTTTAATTCTAGCGTCAATGAATAAACAAATAAAAAAATATATTTTTATACATGCACATATTTTTTTAATTTTTTTTAGCCACGTAATATTTACTAACGCTAGAGTTAGAAGTATTTATAGTTAAATATTATTTTTTAAAGTATTTTTTTAAAATATGAAAGATATTGTTTTTAAATTATTTTTATTTAAAATATATTAAATTAATATATTTTTTATTTTATTTTTAAAATATATATTTTTGATATTAATATATCAAAATTATATTAAAATATTAATATTTTTTCAAAATTTAATGAAACGGTAGCATAACATAGACCATGTAAAAATATATATTTAGATCATGTTTCAATTTCACTCACCACATGATGCACAGATTATTGTATTATGATTAATCATTCAGAAAACTTGAATCTAATTCTTTCTTTCGTTGATTAAAATGGTTTATATAATTATTTTTAAAAAAAAAAAAAGTGAAAAGAAAATGTAACTGGGTCCGCATCTAGCCCCGCTTCAACTACATGGTGAATGAAATCTCTTCAATCGAAAAATATCTCCATGGTCGAACCACTCCTCCAGGCGCGAATGACACCTTCTTGTTCGGGTGATGTCTCTTCGGACAGGATTATTATAGTTAGTGCTTTAATAATATTGATTAGACCCCATGGATTCCCACCACGTCTTGTACACCTTTTCCAAGCGTGCCGGCTCGGCTCGTAAACATAGTTATCAGCTCTGATTTGGCTCAACGGGTTAATTTAAGACTTAGTTGAACTGTGACCTTAACCAGGTTCTGATTTATTCAAAATCCAGGTCAATTACTGGTTTGAATAAAACTATTTAATCTGTTAGATCAATCTAAAACGTGAATGACTTGGTAAAATTCGATACAGAACTTTTAAAAAAATATATGTTTTTTCTATAAATTAAAAAAAAAATTATATATTTTTCAATTGATTATTAACTCATTTAAAAGTTCACTACATAAATACTAAAAAAATATTTTATTTTTTTAATCTGAGATTTGAATCATCTATGATCATAAGAAAAAAATTATTTTTTCAATGTGAGATTTAAATTTCTTTGATATATATACCCTCTATTTATAAAAAAAAATTTATATTTTTTTAATGTGGAATAAAAAATCATTTTGATTTAAATACTTCAACTTTAAAGAATAAAATAATATCTTTTCATAATTTTTTTTTGAAATAATGTTTAAAATTTCATTATTTATATCATATATAATTTATATATTGTTTTTAAATTTTTGATATAAAATATTAAAATATTAAATATTTTTATTTAATTTTTTAAAATTAATTCAAATTAATTAAAATTAATCCGTGTAACTTGAGATCCGAAGCTCCTTTAGCCGAATCAACTTCTAAAACGAGTTTAATATTTGAAAGTACCACAGGTGGCTTTTTCTATTAATATGCCATACATGTCAGGTCATCTCAGCCCAAACATCTGGCAAATTTTTTAACTTCATTTCAATATTAATTAATTAAAAGAGATTAATTTAGTGTAGAAGTGGGATGCCCCACACGAGTAAACAATTTTAATTGAGATTATTTAAAATAAATTAATTAAACAAATTTTTATGATATTTTTCAATGAAATATCATTTTACATATATGATTACAATTTTTTTTTTTTTAATATTGATAGGTGTTCTTTTTATATAACTATACTGAAAACTTGTCTCTTTAAATTTTACACAATTACTTTCACGCAGGTGTGTTTTTTTATTACCATCTGATAAGATAAAAAAATTGGTTTCAATAAACAATTTTGAGACCAAATATTTGGATACAATTTGTTTCTCAACTTTAAAATTTAATATTTGGTTAAATATCATTAAATTTTTACTTGGATTCAGAATAGACTATAATATTTTTTTTCCCTAATATTAGTAGATGTTCAATTTATGAAACCAGTACAATATTTTTTATATAAAAAAAATTATTCGATCGCTTTTATATGTATCTCTATTTTTATTGTCGTTTGAATAAAAAAAAAATCTAAAAACTAAATTTATTAAATACAATCAAGTCTATGGTCATGTTGTGCAAAATATATATGTGTGTGTGTGTGTGTGTGTGGTGGGGGGGACCATGATCTTGACAATATCATTTTTAAATTGTTTGTGAATGGTTAGAGGAGCTATTTGCAACTCACTTCATTTTGGATCCTCTTGGTTTTCATGGAAAATTTCAAATAACTTACTTGAAAAGTTGAATGAAGCTTTGGCTATTCTAGCAACTTCAATCTATATACAACAACTTCTATTTTTTTCATGATTTTGAAAGGTCCATAATTTATGTCTTTCCATCGCAAACCTATAAGCAATTGGAATTTCCCATCAATTTTTTGCACAACATTTTAGCAGGATTTTGGGGTTGCAATCCCAAAATCAACTCAAATGGGCTTACTTTTGTTGTCGAGGACTTTTAAAAATTATGCATTATCCAGCAATTCCAACTAGTTTCGTTGTATTGTTGTCATACAATGTCTAAAATATTCCTCAAGTAAATCATTTATCATTTCCATTTATCCATCAATTTACAGATAAATAGCAATTAAAAAATGCAGTCTTGTTTCCATCATGTTGAACAATGTTGTTAAGAATATACCTATGAATCGCACATCACAATCACTTACAATATTATAAGGCACTCCAAAATTCTGAAATTATAATAATATCATTGAGGTATTATGAAATTATGCAAACAATAAAAAATACTAATTACTATTTATCAAAAAGTTAAACTAAATAATTTTAAAAATTTTGAGATAGGACATCAATGAAATATAAATTTTAAGAAGTAATATATATCGCACCTGGTGCATTTTGTTCTAAAAGTTCAAGCCCACACCCTTGTTTTGTTATATTGTTTTATAAAATAAACAACACGATTGTTTGCTTAGGAGGGCAACATGTCATTCACTGGTTAATTAGGGTCCAACTGTTTGAACACAAAACACTGAAATTTCAACCTATTTTCAACTATATAAATTTTAAAAACAACCTCGAAACGTTAATAAATACATTTTCAACCCTGATACAACATCTAATCAACAAAAAAACCAAAGATCAAATTAAATGAAAAAATTAAAAGGATCTTGATCTACATTTTCCAGTAAGCATGAAGGAAAAGTCCAAGTCCAATAAACTCCCGATTTTAAGATGAACCATTTAACACTAAAATTGCTTCTTTTTTTTATGATTGACTAAAATGTCCTCTCTCCTTCTTTTTTGGGTGACTTTCTCTATTCTCTCTCTATTGATTGATGGACTAAAATGTGACAACAAGAATAAAGTTTTGAACCGAAATTAGAATACTTGATTAATAAGGATCAAATGTGTTTAAATTGAAACTTCATGGTTTAAATTTAATTTTTTGAGCTTTTTTAACAGGTGAAAATAAAAAGGATCTATGTTTATTTTGTGATATTTCAGGTCCTTAAGCATTTTTTTAATATAATTTTAACCTAAAATTCTATTTTATAATATCAATCTTTAATTTATTGTTAGTAGTTATAAAACAATTAGAATATGTGAAAGCATGGGATGCGAAATAAACTATAACACATAAACAATACTAATATAAGCCACGGCGATGAAACTACAAAGAAATTAATATTCATGGCCGAATTGAAAACATTAATGAGAGACCTTAAACGAAGGAAATCACAAAAAATGCATTGTTTCTACAATGTAATCTATAGTGTTTTATGTAATGGTACAAAATAAGTGGATACAACCAAATCTTTTAGTTTTGTGTAATAGTAATTATAATTACAATGAAGAATTGAGTTGTTTTTCCTTCTCATCATAAAGATACTAACGAAGAATATGGTTGAAGTTTTTTTTTTTTTTTTTAAATGATTCCAATCAAAATCTATCGAAGATTAAAAAAAAATAAAGCATAAAATGACAAATCTACTGTAAGATGTGGTGGTCAACTTTTTTGATAAGATATGGTGGCAGGACAGTGACATGCTTGGGCAAAGTTACGGTGTTGAAACTTGAAAAAAAAAATCACATAAAATACTCGATTTATGAACATAATATAAAGAAATATTATTCCTGTTATTTTACAAGCAAGTAGCATATGTTAGCTACCTCGCCATGTGATTCGTTGTTTGACGGTAACACAATTATTATTTGTTTATTTTTTGCTACATGATTCATTTTTTTGGTCTTATACATTAAGCATACATTTCTCTTCACCATGAAAGGCTTTATTGCTTATTGTCTTCGGACTAAGATTCAGGTTTTCATGGCTATGTCCTAAAGTGTTAATAAGTTTGGTTTCTGCGGAACAAGTTTTTTTTTATCGAAATATAACATCCTTCAATGTTTAAATTAATAAATTATAGTACAAAAATAATGTATAAAAAAGATGGATAGTATTTGAAGAAGAAAAATACTATTTGTAGGAGATAAATAGTTTTTGTAGAAGATAGTTTTTGTAGAAGATGAATAATGTTTAATGAGAGATATTTGTGTTGTTGTGTGTCAACGCGGTGCTATTTTTAAAAATTTTGAATTTTATTTTTGTTTAAAATGAATTTTTTATATATATTTTTAGATTGTTTTGATATGTTGACGTTAAAAATAAATTTTAAAAAATACAAAATTATTTAAATGAATTTCTAAACATGATTGTTAAAATTCCAAACATGTGATAATATAGTGGTTGTGAGAAGGGGAGAGAGAGAGAGAGTTTAGGTTTGTTGGAGGCCTGCTTGGAGGAGGGTTTGGTTAGGCTTCGTTGAAGAAGGGTTCAGGTGGGCTTGTTAGGAGGAGAATTCGGGTAAGCTTCATTGGAGAAAGATTTTGTTGGGCTTGGCCCAAAAGCAGCTAATGTTTTTTCTTCTTCTTTTTCAAATTTTTTAGGCACGTCATCATCTTCTTCTTCTTTTTACATTTGTAGTTATGTTATGTAGGAGAAAAATAATAATTAATTTCGATATTATCAAAGTCCTAGTTGTTATAATCGAACGTGTTTATGATAAATTAATTAATTTCGGACGTCTATTCACATCTCCATTTGGTTAAAAACCAACTAATTAAATTATGGTTAACTAACCCTTTGCTAATGAGAGGAAAGGTTCATGTTCTAATTTGAAATTAGATGAGACAGAAAAAAGATCATTTCCTTGGAAAAATAATCTGTCTCCCTCTCACCTCGCTTCATGACATGGGTAGTCCTTGGGGGTTAAGGTGTTGATCCAACCGAAAATATTTAAGTTTATAAACTTTTGTTTTTGTATTTTAAAAATATTTTTTTTATTTTAAATTATTTTTTATATATTTTTTCAGATTATTTTAATATGTTAATATTAAAAATAATTTTTAAAAATTAAAAAAATATTATTTTATCATATTTCTAAACAATAAATATTTTAAAAAAACTACTATTATCAAAATTCTAAATATTTTTTTAATAACAAGTTTTTCCATGAAATGAAGATGAGAATAGACGTAAACTCATGCGCTAAAATAAAAAAAATTGGACGTTGAAACACGAAAATAATATTAGTATTTTTTTTTCCCCTTCGTTCTGCCAAAGAAAAAGAAAATTTTGTTATCATATCCACCCTTTTGTTTAGATTTTTTTATTTAGAAATATATTAAAATAAATTTTTTATTTTTAAAATTTTATTTTTTTGTATTAACCAATTAAAAAAAAAAAAATACAAAAATAATAATTTAAAACAAAAAATAATTAATTTAAAAAAAAAAAAAAAAAAAAAAAAACATAGTTGAACGGCATAGTGCTGAAATGGAAAATCTGCTTTGACGATCAGACCCCATCGACTCCCATCATTTAAAGAGCAGATTTAAAAGCTAATAAGAGTCACTATCTGCGGAGGACATAACCACCATCTCCTCTGCCAAGACAGCCATCAGCCAACTTCTTGAGCCAAAGACCATCTCCTTCCCTCGGGACATTGAAGAACAAGGGCTCGATCGAGGCTATAAATTTATTTCCTTATGAAGTTCATTGATAGTAGCTCGAAGACCCGTCAGAATCTCTATCAGACGACCATTCGAGCTTGACTGCAGCAAGATGATGGGCTTGCCGGATCTTTATGAAGAAACCAAGTCTGCCTCATTACTTTAATATGCATATGCTATTACCTACACTGTTTCACCTTGTAATTCTTTTCTTTTCATGGAACTGGATTCGCCTGGTGACTTCTTACCCCGATTTTGTGTATGTTTCATCATTTTAGCACTGATTAATTTACTCATGAAAGAGGTAAATATCAGAACCCCTACGAGATTTTTCATTTTTAAGAAACGACATGCAAAGTTTGAGCACCCTTCTACCACACTTGAACAAAATCGTGTTCCATTTCCTTATACAGCCACAATCAGCACAACTAAATCTCGTCCCCTTCTACGAAACGAGTCGAGTACGGACCGTGGTTTTCATGTTGGCTTCAGGACGGACGCAAGATGATCGAGCATCACCTCCAGAAAAGCTGCAAACAGCTTTATCTCGGATTTATTTCTTTAGTCAATATTAGCATTAAATCCTTTAAGATAATACCATATCTATTTTGCTAATCTATAGTACCTGAGACCGTTGTTATGGATACGGGAAAGGTCATCCTGGTTGTATTTTCAGTAGTTCTGGTTTTCAGGTTGGCTCAGAGTTTTGATTATCTGAAGAGGACTTGTACGAGAGAGATGGAGGGGTCAACACACAGTTTCCCGCAGCCTCACTGAAGAACAAAAGCGCTTCAATGTATTCAAGGCAAATTTGAAACATGTTCACAGGTGAATAGCAAGGACAAGCCGTACAAGTTGAAACTGAATAGGTTTGCTGATATGACCAACCATCAGTTCTTGCAACACTATGGAGGCTCGAAGGTTAGCCACTACAGGATGCTCCATGGACCAAGACAGGGAACTGGGTTCATTCATGAGGGTACAAGTAACCTTCCTTCCTCTGTTGACTGGAGGAAGAATGGAGCAAGAGCTAGTTGATTGCGATTCTGATAACCATGGCTGCGATGGAGGATCGATGGAAGACGCATTTAAGTTTATTAAGCAAATTGGTGGATTAACATCAGAGAATACGTATCCTTACAGAGCTAAAGATGAATCTTGTGACTCAACCAAGGTTAAGATGACCTCTGCGTCAAGATTAATTCTCCATTAATTGCATCTTCCTGATGCATATGGAACCATGACTCCTCTTGGTGTTGCAGATGAATGCCCCAGTTGTGAATATTGACGGGTATGAAATGGTTCCTGAAAATGTTGATGAAAGCTGTCGCAAACCAACCTGTTGCAATCGCAATGGATGCTGGTGGCAAGGATCTCCAGGTCTATTCCGAGGCAAGTTTCTGACTAAATTTTTAAGATGATAATTCATAGTACCTTAAACATTGACTGAATTTTAGCAAGCCAAGAATCCAATATCTCCAGCTATATATATTATTAACGCATACGGATTTTGTGTGCTCTGATTGCGGGGACTATTCACCGGAGATTGTGGCACAGAGCTGAATCATGGAGCTGAATCAAGATGGAACGAAGTACTGGATAGTGAAGAATTCATGGGGTACTGATTGGGGTGAAAAGGGATTCATAAGAATGCAACGAGGGATTGATGCAGAGGAAGGATTGCGTGGTGTAACTTTGGAGGCCTCCTTTCCAGTCAAGCTGCGCTCAGACAACAAGAAAGCACCGTCTCGCCGGGATGAACTCTAGTTGATCATTCGATATGGCCAAATAAAAGAGTAGATCACCTCACCCATGTATAAACGACCAAACAAAAAACAAATCTTTAAAAAACAACCCGATCAACTCTAATCAACTCACATTAAAGTTCTTATAAAAAAGATAAAGAAATCAAAAAATTTAATTTTTAACAAATCCTCTATCAAATGATCAAATAAAAAAAATTAATATTAAAAAAAATCAATATAAACTTTGATTAACATTTTAAACTTATGATCTAAATTAAAAATGATTTTATATCATAAAAAATATAAATTTTAATTTTAAATTAATTTAATATTAAATAATAAGTTAAAAAATAACTTATAAAAAAAATTAAAAAAATCAAAATCAAAATTAACATATGTATCACACCTTTTAATTATGGTTGGCGAATACCATGAGAGAGAAAAGACGGGGAAGTAGGAAAAAATGTGGCTGCCATGTAATCACTGACCATGGGCCTACACGTGTTGTTTTAATGGATAAAACTTGACGCGACGCTTTTTGATGCCACCATGTCAGTCTAGTTGGCATGCATGTACACCCCCACTCCATTCTTTTTATTTTAATTTCTATTTTATTTTATTTTATTTTACTATTAATCCATCATCGTAAATAAAATAACATTCTAACCATCATCGTTAAAATAGTATTGTTATAAAAGAAATGCACTGTCCAAAAGAAGACACGCATCCGTGCAAGGCGGTCTTTCAAGAGCTTTTTTTATTTTACTTGTATGAAGCACGTACTATTGAGTTTTTATTTGTTTTTTTTTTTTTCTTGATTGTAATAAATTAAGAAGAAGGATCCAAGTGGCCAACCGTGTCGTCTTGATCAGCACAAAAAGAACATACTGCGCACGCATGCCACCATCTCCACGGTGCCCACTGGCCACTGTCCAGTCACTTCTCCCAAACCAAAATCATTGACCAGTTACCGGCCACTCTCCTCTTTCCCCGGTCAGGTAAACGATGCATCACCGGTTATAAATAACCACTAATAACTACAATAATAACAATATATAAACAACTATTTAGTAAATGGTTCACGGATAAGAATTTAAAATTAAAAATTTTTTTTTTTATTTTAAGTTCAAGCCCTATACTAATTAATATAATAATTATTATAAAGATCGTCAGTTTGAAAACCTGTAAAATTAGTTAAAGTTTATAACATCACATATATATATATATATATATATATATATATATATATATATATATAAGAAACAAACAGACAATTTTTCTACAAACCCACCATTAAAATTTGTCATAATTCACAAAATCACAGTACTGAATAACTAGTAAGCTGCAAAAACAAGGCAACGCCATCAAAATGAAAAAAAAAAAAAAAAACATTAGAACCAGGGATCAATGATTTTTTATTTTATTTTTTCTCTATCTTCTTTATATATATAGAACAATTACTTAACATCATAAAATTTTTTTAAAATATTAACACTGCAGTGACCCATTAAAAGTCTGTTTGGAAATGCAGGTCAATTCATGTTTTCAAAAAAATTTGATTTTTTTTGTTAAAAATTAATTTGTTTTATATGTTTTGAATAGTTATGATATGTTGATCTCAACAGTAATTTTTAAAAAAATATATATATTATTTTGATGTATTTTAATATAAAAAATATTTTTAAAAAACAATCACACTCCCCAAACAAGCCCAAACTACAAAAACAAAACGAAGCAACGCATTAAGGTGAAGCTCAAAGTTGATGCTTGGAGGATACTAGAACATAGTTTCTTGAAGATATATTCATTGAGTTATTATTGGATTTTTTTAAAAATTAGCAACATAAATTAATATTTTTCATAGAATATTACTATTTGAAAAAGATTTGGTGTAATAACATATTTTTACTTTGTCGTGTTTATGAAACGCGATATTTACTAAATATCATTATTTATAAGCATAACAAGATAGTTGTCGCGCTTCAAAATAGCAACGTTTAAACTTGTTGCTCTTTTGAAGTGACATAGCTGCCAATTAACCGATTGGTTGGATACAATTATACAACCAGTCAACCTTTTCACACAAAAACAATAATATTATGAATTTTCTTTTCAAATATGTTTTATGGGTAAAAATATACATCTATGTCCAATTTATAGACTAAAAAACAAACTCTAATTAAAATATTAAGAAGTTATTATTCACGTAGTAGTTCTCACAAGTGATTATGACTAGATTAGGCTTAGGAAAAGGTTTAGTCGCGTAAGACCGAATGATGGCTTAAAATGACCATACATTTTGATTCGACTATTAACTTGAACTCAAATTTATACAGGAGTTTTAAAAGTTTGTTTTCTTTGGAGTAGTTATGAAATTGCTATTATGACCATCATATCTTTAGATTTTAAAAATCTTGTCATTAAATTTTAGTTTGGATAATTTTATGATTTTTTAAACTGATTGACCAATTAGTCTTGAATTTAAATAGATATCACGGTAATAAACTGTGACATCAATTAAAATTTTGTCATTATTTGTTACATATAATGAATATTGGAACCGTGATTTTAAAAAATATGTTATTTCATTAAAAAAAAAATTATTTATGTATCATTTGACGATGCGAAATGCCCAATTTATCCGTTATTACTAGTAATTAGTAATTTGGTAGTGTTCATAAAGACGCCTGGAGATTCGTCTTTCAGTGCTTGATTGCTGGTTGAAAAGAAACAGTAACTGTCAGCGGCGCCCAGCAATTTGATGCCAACAATACGAGGTTGAAAGGTGTTTATTTGTACTGTACAGAGATATCCAAACGGCTGAACGGGATGCCTGGAGAACCCATCGAACGTGGCAGATATCAAGTGGCCCACGTGTCAATACCCCAAGAAACGAGAGAACATTAAAGAGCATGAAGATACACGCAGATGTATCAGCGACGGTGGCAGTAAGAGAGGTAGAGAAGGAAGCTAAACGACAGAAAGCATTTAAAACGGGCACTGAGAAAGAGCAAGAAAAGGAGGGAGAGGACTGGCGGAGGATTGGAAGAGCTTCCGCCCTGTGACAAAGAACAGAACAACAGACCACTGCGAAAGCACGGCCAGGCCAGCAAGCATCCAGCACAGACGAGGATGGAACACAAGGATTGCAAATTAGACGGTTAAACTTTGATTCTAATTTTTTTAATAAATATTTATTGAAAAGTTTGTCAATTATTTATTTATTTATTGCTAGACTTTTTTTTTCTTTTTATCTTTGAATTTCTTATTCACGATAGTAAAAGGATATCTTATTTTAAGAAGTAAAAAAGGGCAAATAAGAAACCAATCAAAGCTTCTTTTTGTTTAAAAAATTTAATTAAGAAAAATAAAATTTAGCAAATGAATGAGAATCATGCTAAATTTGATTTCAACATTAGCAATCAAAAGAGAGATCAAATGGCAAAGGGCTTTAGCAATTTTCAAATTTCAAAAGGGCTTTGGCCTTTCAAAGGGCTTGACCAACTTTGTTTGTCAGCCCCTGGTGGTGGGATGTAGTACGGATGAAGGTCAAAAGGCCCTGAAGCCACGGGTACTGCCACGTATACCAGCTGTAACCTGGCAGTGGATTCCTGCTCATCAGCAAAATCACATGGTCTCCTTTCTCTTTCGTGATAAATTATTGATTAAGTGAGTGCGTGGAAGTACGGCAGCTTTTTTGAGATATATTCTAAATATAAAAATGAAATTATTA
This sequence comes from Populus alba, assembly GCF_005239225.2. NCBI lineage: Eukaryota > Viridiplantae > Streptophyta > Magnoliopsida > Malpighiales > Salicaceae > Populus > Populus alba. The sequence goes on from NC_133293.1 coordinate 7,274,098, forward strand.
CAATTTATTTTCAAATAAAAAATATTATGCGCCAAAGCACACATTAATACGACTACAGATTAACGTATAGATAACCGAGCCTATCTCCTCTCCCTCAGACCAAGAAAGGGAGAGTCTACGGCGAAAAAACATGCAGCTCTATGTATAGAAATAGAAATATACTTTTCCATTTTACAAGCTTCATTTCATTTCATTTCATGCACCTTCTTAAATCCACCTATGCTGTAACAGCCAATTAAATATTTTTTATTTAGAAATATATTAAATAATTTTTAAATTTTTTTAATATTAATATAACAAAGCAATCCAAAAACATAAAATAATTTTATTTTAAATAAAAAAATTCAAAATTTACCCTATCTCATCCAAATACAATGTCAAACGGGGGCTCAATCTAAAATATGAACTTTGACAAGTTAGTAAGAGTAAATAAAAATTAGATTAATTCAAGTTGAATTAACCCACAATCAAACCTTTGATATGAGAGCTTGTTTGAGAATATAATTACGGTTGTTTTTTAAAGTGCTTTTCGTGTTAAAATATATTAAAATTATTTTTTTTATTTTTAAAAATATTTTTTAAGATTAACACATTAAAATAATCTAAAACACATAAAAAGATTAATTTTTAACAAAAAAAAAAATTTTATGCAACGTGACCAAACGTTTCTTTTATCAATCATCACCGTTTGCGTATATGCAGTGTTGTGGGTTCCCTGAAAGAATGGTTTGGGTTTTTTTTTAGCCAAATCTATGAATAAATATTGATATGTTGAAATAGAGTAAATGGATTACTTTTTAACTCGATAAATTATATGTTATAGAATGATTAAAATATGTAGTTATTAATATGATATAACTTGGTTAACTTAACAAATTCAAAAATAATCTAGATAAGCCAAGAAAAAAACATAATTTGGTTAATTTTTTTTTTTTTCAAAATGACATCTTTAAAGAATACACGCACACTGAGATGACAATATATTGGTTTAATCCAAGGTCAATAGATCAATCTAGTTTAACATGTAAAATCCATGACCCAAATCATAAGATATGATAACATCATAGTAAACAAATTAAAAAAAATATATTGAAGTTTAATTCTCAATAAACATAGTGTTAAAAAATAAAACTGAAAAAGAAATTAATTAAAAAATGACAAAAAATAGACCTGAGTTAGCTTAAATTAACTTGTTAAAGATTGGATCATGAGACCAGGATAGCTCAATAAAACATTAAATCAAAGTAGATTATGAAAACTCATTTCATAATCAATCAAATATTAAGGAATGAAATAAAAAAAAAAACAAGAAAATACATTAATTAGGCTAACTCGTTTAAATCATTGACTTTCATCATGAGACTATAATAATTTTATAGAAAATAAATTAAAATAATTAACATAAATAGTGAATGATAGAATTGAAAAAAAAAATTCTAACTCAATTGGTTTAATCCCCAGAACATGTTATCAAACATATTATTATTTTAATAAATAATATTTTGTGAAAGAAAAATAGGGATGCCCCTCCTCAATTAACATTGGTTAATTTGACGGTAGACAGATTTATTTTAGGGGAAAAAAAACAGCTATATGCTTTTATTAATTTTCAGGACTCTGCAACATTCATATTTTTCTATGCAAAGCAGCACTGCTTCTCCACGCCAATTGCAACGCTCCTCTCCTGGCCACCCTTGGCGTGCTAGCTGGTCTCCTATGCCCACTTGTCATGCCTACGATGGCTACCTAACATGTCATTCAATCAAACAGCAGGGCATCATGACCAATCATAACCAAAATCTACACCGACCATCACACATCATCCATATCTCAATTTTCTAAAAAAAAAAAACTATATGAAAAAAAAATTAAAAAAGTAGATGTATTTTACACTAAGCCGCAGGTAAAAGAGCAAGAATACAAGTCCTAAGTTCTGGGATCCATACACAATTGTTAACCAAAGTCATTGAGAGAAACACACAACATACACATACATTCTCCCTGCAGTTTTATTTATATTCCAGAAAATTATTTCACTAACTTAAACGTTGGAGTCTTCTTTATATCCATATGGGACTTGTTTTGCGAAACAAAACTCATGAACTAGCCCTAGATCGCACTCTTAAGAGGTAAAATCCGGTCTGAAGTTTTTCACGACCTCATTGGGATCCTTCTCAACATGATCTTTTATCTATTTGACTTGGTTCTAGTTGATGGGGGTGTTCTTGAAATGCAGCTGATAGCATTAAAGAACGAAGACGAATCTGCATTTGATTCAACTTCCACGTGCATTCCATCGATCATAGACGGAGGCATGGAACCTCTCATCATTTTCCATCTTGATTTGCATTCCCTGCTTTCAGATTTGTCAATGGTTGTTCTAGGAGCTTTAAAGTTTCAAGTAAATTTTATGAACTACTTGTGAAATCACAAGGTAATTTCTTTACGATCAATCCACCTTTATGGTTCAAAATAAAAATAAATATTTAAATAAAAAACGTTCGGAATTCCAACTTACCAAATGAAAAGACGTGAAAAAAGGGGGGGGAATACACAAAATCACCATATAATATAGCGTATCCGGTCAGTAAAAAGACGTGACTGTTTTTATCATTGTTAAACAAGTCTAGGTCGAAAAGTGGAAGCTTGGCTGCTGTTCATATTCCGAAGCAGCAATATGAGCTAAAATCCCAGCAGCTTTCTGTTTCTTTCTCGAAATGGTCAAGCCAACGGCACAGCAACAAGAGCTTTTCTGCAGGTTATAATTAACTGGTCAACGTTCGATAATCTCTGCAATGATCACCTTTTTTGTATCTAATCTTTGGCAAGGGACAAAGGAAAAAGATTGCCCAGAAGACATCCCTCACATGACGAATCAACTCATCATGTGATTTACAGCATTCATTATCCAAAAATAGTAATGTTGTTTGATACTATTTAGTTTTTGGCATCCAAGAAAATGAAAATGAGAGATTTTCAAGTCAAGGGACTTACAATTTACTCTCCAAATTATGCAAATTGGAGATTAGATGTTTAGGAACAGAATCAGAGAGGGGAAAGAAAGTGAAAAGAAAGTATTTTTGTGATTTGAAATAATAAGGAATGAGACTGGAAAATATTGAAAGATAAAATTACTAAGATAATCCCTTGGTTTGGAGCTAATGAGTTGGTTTTATGAGGTTAGAATTATAATAATATGTTTTTTTTACATCCTCTCTTTAAATTTAAACGCAGAGATTGGTAAGTGCCCCTTCAAAAAAAAAATATCTTTTCATTTTTCCTTCTCTACGACACAAAAAAATCTTGAAATTTATGTGTTTTTCTCTTCATTTTCTTTTCTTCCACTTTCTCATCTTGCATACACATAATATACGCTAGTTTTTTTTTTCTTTGCCCGTGCTACATCACAGGTTAGGTTATATTTTTGTGACCTCAGAAAAAATATAAAGATATTATGAAGTAAAGAATTTGATGAACAATAGATATTGAAACACTTTAAAATATTAAAGTGATGACATATTAAACGATATATTTTTAAAAAAACATTGACACGTCCATAGACTGGATGACCCGGGTCAATAACATTTAACTTGCAAAACATGTGATAACCTTATAAAATTCATATCAAAACAAATTAGAAAAGCTCAATTCTAACCAACCAAATATTACATGCATAAAATAAAAAGAAAAATATTTAATTAAAAAAGGAACTCAAAATAATAACTTGAGCAAATTTACATTGGCAATCGTGCTATGCCACGACCCAAACCAAATTTGTTCTAACATATATATATAAAAGGATATATAAGGATACCCAGGCGATACTGGTGTTTTAAAGAAAAATAATATGAGACTCGAGTCATTTACTTAACTAGATTATTAAGTCAAGTTAATTTAATAATATAATTAAAAAAATAACAAAGAATAAAAATAAAAAGACTTAAGATAACTTAAATCATTTTTAAAATTAATAAAAAAGTTCTATGCGAAGTTAAAAGAAATTATGAATCCAATATCCAAATAAATTAAATGTCAAGGGATGAAACTGAAAAAAAAAATATTTAAAAATAAATCTAATTAATAAAGAATTAAAAATAAAAAGAACCGGGATAACCCGGCTAATTTTTAAAATCAATGAAAAATCTTATATAAGACAAACTAAATAAATTAAAGAGCCAAAAATCAAATCAAATCAAATTCTAAATGATAAAACAAAAAAACATGAGTTTTTTTTTTTAAAAAAAAAAAAACTTGGATGAATCTCCTAGACAAAGGTTAGAATTGTAAAAAACAATTTGAAACACCTAATATGCCATTAAAGTCAAGCCTAAGATTTTTTGGCTTCAAGTATAATAGAGTAATCACACTGTGAATAGCAAAATGATTTGTTGAAAAAACCCCTCAACCAAAGTTTAATTTAATTGTGTAAAAAATTATAAAAAGACTAAGCTCCCTAAAAATTTTAGAATGACATATGAATCTTATGAAAAGACTTTTTTATCCTTCAAGGACAATTCATTAGATTTTTTAGTGAAGGGCAAAAATGTTAATTTACTATTATAATCCATAGTAAACAAAGTTAAGTGTAAATAAAAAATGATACCTAGGTGTTGCAAGCATATTTTTTTAAAAAATACAATAACTCGGGTTATAGCCATAATCAAGTATATTAAGATGGTTTTATTTTAATTAGACTATAAAAAAAGGCAAAAATAATAAATGGATAAAAAAAAATCACAATAACTTGAAGAAAAAACCTTTGAAAGTGCAAAATTAGATTAAAAAAATGGATAAAAAAGAGCTCGAGTCAACTCAATGTGGCATGGTAGACATGTAACCTAAGTAATACGAGGCGAGTCAACCTATATTAATGCACAAAACTCATTGCACATGTCATTAGATTGTGATAACCTGATAGAAAAGAAATTAAAGAAAACCACAAAGTCAATTTTTAAAAAAAATATTGTTGAACGATGAAATCAAAAAAGAAATAAAATAAAATGTCAATTCGTATTAACTTTTCAAACTCGTGATTTGACTCATTCGACTAGAAGCATCAAATATGGAAAAAACATGAAATTCAATACCGAGCAAATCAAACTTTGAATGATGAAATTGGAAGAGATTATACAAAAGGAAAAAAAAAAAAGCAATTGGAGGAGGGAGGATAAAAATAAAAATAAATTAGAAGGAAGCTATAAATTTTTGATTGAATGATGAAATTGAAAAAACAAGAAAATCAAAAGAATAAGGCCCGAATTGAAAAAAGAAAATACCATAAACTTGGATTGATGGATAAAATTGAAAACCAATAAACATTACACAAAAGGGTTGAGAAAAAAAATTAAAAATTAAAAAATGAGGATCAAAGTGGAAAAAACAACATATAACAAATTGAGATTGAATGATGAAATTGAAAAAAAATCAAAATTGCACAAAAGGTCTAAGGAAAAAAATTAAAAACCAGGAGATCAAGGACCAAATCCAAAGACAAAAACACTAAGGGGAAGCTCTGAAAATTTAGATGGTTAGGCATGAAAACTAATGAGGATATAGAGAAAAAAATAAGAAAAGGATATTGGTGCCAAACAAGAGGTCCATTTAGGACACGCGCCGACCATGGATGGAGGGCTATTGGGAGAATTTAGACGCTGTTATAAAAGCCATCATCTTATCAATGGGCGATGCAGCACGTGCATGAAGATTGCGACCACCCTTTACACATTCATCCCCAATGTCATCAATGTTTTTTAAATATTTATTCAATATTAAAATTCAAATATGCTTCTAATCCCACCTAACAATAAGCAAAAAAAAAAAAAAACAAGGTTAAAATGAAAAAAAAAATCCTTTGACAATAGCTAAGATTTTTTTTACCTAAATGGCATTCTAGTAATTTCATTAAGCATTTAAATGTGAAAAGGCAAAAATATCTCTAGATGTCAAGCCTAAATTTTTTAAAACTAAGGGTGTTATTATATTTTTACTATTAAAAAATACTAAAAAAAGCTAAATTTTTATGTCATGATGAGCATAATTTTGCTATTACAATTCACGTGCACATGAGCATAGAGCTTGGATAATGTGAAATGTGATCTCCTTTTCTTAATTCAATTTCAACCTTATATATTGTTTTTTTTTCTCACCCATCTCAAACTTTATTTATTTATTTTTTTTATAAAGTTATCATAATTTTATAATCTGGATCATAAATTTAATATATTGACCTGAGTTTATTCATATCAATCTAATATATTATTATTTTAATACTAAAAAAAAATCATTTTGAAATTTTATGTAGTCAAATAATATTCTTATAGATAGTTTGAGTTGTTTTTGAACCCGTAAAATCAATCAAATCACACCATATTTTTATATGATTAAAAAAAAATTCCATTAAAAAAAATATCAACATTTATATATTTTTTTAATATTAAAAAACAGTTTAACCTAACCCATAGCATAAAGCAGGTAAATAATCTAGTTATCTTATATTTATAACCTCAGACCAAATACAAGAGGATGTGCCTTCAAAGGACGAGGGGAAAATATGTTGAGGAAGGAAAATTTGTCGTCTCCTCTACCTGTTCTCTCACAGTTTTCAAGTCAATATCAAGTTTTTTCCTTTCTGTTTACACTTGTAACATCTAGCACCCGCCATAGTGTATTCGGTATTTATTTTTTTAACGGAATTTCTATTTAATTCTTAGCAGTACTCGCTATTAATCATGATATTTAATATACATACCAAGCATCCTCTGTAACATTCCGATCATTTGTTTTTTTTTTTTTTTTAAAGTATGTTTTAAAAAATTTAAATTTATTTGTTTTTTTATTTTAAATTAATATTTATTTAATTTTTCAGGTCATTTTAATACGTTGATAAAAAAATAATTTTTAATTAAAAAAAATATTTAATATATTTCTAAATAAAATATATTTTAAAAAATAACCACAACTACACTTTTAAATATATAAAAACATAAAAAATACATTGAGCATTAATGGAAGACAATCTTGCTCCATGGTCTTTGAGACAATCTTGCCTCCCCCAAGCATTTTAAAATTCCCATTTGTGGAAAAACAAGAGTCTAATCTTTTAAGTCTTTTGGAACATCATCGAACCAGGCTACAACCTTGAAACAATAGACATCATTATTAACACAAACAAAACAGGTCTAAGGTATGTTTAATATCTTGTTTATTTTTGTATTTTAAAGATATTTAAAAAAAAAAAATTTTTAATATATTTTCAGATATTTTGATATACTAATATTAAAAATAAATTTTAAAAAATAAAAAATAATATATCTTCAAATAAATTTAATACTGCCACAGTGCATCCGCCACGGTACATAGAACGTGCTCTAAATAACCCCAGCCATGTACAAAACAGGCTTCAAGTACGTGAAAGGGAAAGAGGACGTACAGCGCACTATAGCATAAACGGGGAAGGCAATGCTAGAGTGCGCCAGGGTGAGGCGAAAATGACAGCAGCATGAGAATGAACGATTGTAGAAGAGGGTGACGTACACATAATACAAGTGAATGGCAGCCATCTGCAAAGAAAGCATTGAACGGCTGATGGGGGAGGCTTCCTTTTATCCTCTGGTTTTTCCGTCTTCCCTTGGAACGTTCAACGTAAACCTAAATTATTTTTAATCCCTCGTATCGAAGAAGATGAAACATACAACTGCGTTTTCCAATGTTATATTTATTATCTTCATAATAATAATAATAATATTCCATTCTTAATTCTAGACCAAGAATAAATAAATTAATAAATCATAACCCAGTCATGAAAATCTTTCAAGTAAATCTAAAGAACCCCATGCATATGCTATAAATACTGCCACCATTTTTAACTACAATTTTCATAACCAGCTAAAAAAAGAGATTCGAAAACAAAAACGAGCTTGTACAATACAATTTCTTTAGTTCTTACTGCCACATTACAGTAGAGGGAGAGAGTAAACGGAGGTGATGGTGGTCAGGTCAGCTAGCTAGACTGAGTGAGGACAGATAAAGGTTTTTAGGCTTGGTAAGTGACAGTGGGCTTTTATATGTAAGTGAGTGGGAGGCTCGGTGCTCAACAAGCACCTCATTGGGCGGTGCAGCTTAAGCTGTTTTTAGCAGTAGACCAGTGATGGACACAGCGTTGGTTTTTGCAGTAAATATATGATTATCTATATGATACTCCTATCGTCTAGCTGCTGCCGCCACTACTGTCTTTGTCATCATCACCAACATCGCCGCCGTTTTGGCTGCTGCTGATGCTGCTACAGCACTCGAGCTGGTTCTCTCCTTCTTGGTCAGTGTCGCCACATAGTTTGTTGCAAATCTTGAGGCTGCTATCATCTACACCATCTTCAATCTCATGGTGGGGGCGGTGACCTAGATTGATGGGCTGTTGGAGCTGCTTGAGGCCAATAATGGGGAGAGGCTCCGTCTGTTGCCTCCCGTCTCGAGGCGGAGAAAAAACAACTGGAAGATAGTGGTCCATCTCGCACGGGAACTTTGAGTTCTTAAAGTGCTCCTTCAACGCTTCCAATCCCTTCATCATTTGCACGAGTAAATATTTTCTTTAAAACCAGAACAAAATAATACAAACTTCAGTATTGCTCACGCTTGGGGATGTTGAAGGAGAAAATAGGGGGAATACCTGAACTCTAGCGTAAGTGACTGCACAGATTTTTCGAGAGTTGAAGACCTCCCAGTGTTGATTATGGAAGGCCTTGTAGAGCCTCCATGCTGCCTGTGGGGACGTCATGTTCACGAACCCATACCCCACATTGCATTTGTTACTGTTTAATTTTCAAATCATGAAAAATTCAGCAAGTGCAGCTCTGTACTTATTTATTAACTACTACATGGAAATTCAATTGTCTGAATATTTGTTTCTACTTATATGCCAAAGAAACCTACCCTCACAGAAACGAAAGAAAGAAAGGAAATAAATGAAGGATAAAGAAGAAAGAGGGAATCACTTGAAATCAATGGGAAGGTATAAAAAGTCATAAGAAGACAAGGGCTGGTCATCATCCCCATCGGCAATCTGCTCGTTGCAGTGAATGCAGTGATTGTCCAACATATTCAACAACAGCTTCTGACTGCAATTATTCATTAATAAACATTAATGAATCACCTCAACATATATACGCTTCTAAATTAACAGAGATTTTAGTAAAACATCTCTCTAGTCTCATATATGTAGAGTGTTAAAAAAAGGAGCGCGGCAGTATTAGTTTAGTGATTAGTTCTATTTAAGGAATAATAATGATGGTAGCAGAAAAGAAAACCAACCTATACTTGTTGGGTATGTTCTTGATCATGACAGTGGTTCTGGAATCACTAACACTGGTTTCCACCATGGACTCATCACCACTAATGAGAAAACGAGTATCAAACTTCTTCGCTTGCCTTGTTCCCTTCCATGACTTCGCACTCTTCTGTTGATGCTTTGTAGCTGTGAAGGACTGGCTGTTCTGGCTCTTTTTCGAGCTTTTCTTGGGAGGCCCGTGATCAGTAACCTTCTCAACAATTCCATCTCCAACTGCACCACCACCCAATGACAAGCACCCCGATGAAGCAGCTTCATTTGAAGCCTCATTAGGGTTTCCCTTGCCAGGATTACCAGACGGTTTCTTTCCAGCTGAGGAGTGAGTTTCAGACAGAAATGAGCGGGGGGAGATATTCGGAGACGAGCAGCCGGAGGAGAATCTACGAAGCAATGGCGGTGATGGTGGAGAGGCGTAAGTTGAAATTCTGGAACGGTTAAGGCTTGTTGTGGAGTTGATGGCAGGAGCAGAGAAGGAGGAGGTTTTGGAAGTGGTGGTGTTGGCATTGAAAAACTTCTTTCCATACCCACCAGGACGACTGAATTCAATATCAACTTGCTTTCCGTAAATTTCCTTTCCATTCATCTCTCCGAGTGCCTTGGCTGCATCTCTTACATCATAAAACTCCACAAACCTTTGGTGCCTCTTCAAAGGAGTCTCTCTCAATTCCTTAACAGCACCTGCCCAATGAGAAAATGTCAAAAACAAAAAACAGTTAGCAGGAAGAAAATAGTCCACGAAAGTTTTAAGCAATCTGACTTGAACCAACAAGACCAAAACCTCAAAAAAACCCCAGAACAAGACAAATAATTTACCAAAAGCTTGGAAAGTTTCTTTGAGACATCTAGTAGAAACATTGGGGTCCAAATTGAAGACCACAAGGGTCCCTTGATTTTGCCCGTCGGGCACCGCTTTACAAGACGGGATAATAAACTGAGCCCAAACCACACAACCCGCAATCAAACCACGCGCCGGTGGAGGTGGTGCAATATTCAAGCTCAAGCTCTCACAATTTTGAATAAAGAGATTCCTTAGCCTGGCTTGATGCAGCATGTGCTGCTCTCGTATCTCCCTCAAGGCTCTCTCTGCATGTCTTAGATCGTAGAAATGAACGGTCACGATCCCATCACCTACTCTTTCCATCTGGACCCCTCTAACTTCTCCAAAAACCTCCAATTCTCTCCTAATCAATGTCTCACTCACGTCGCCCGGCACTGAACTCAGTACCAGAGTCCGAGTAGGCGCGCCAGTAGGAGGAAGAGGGAGAGGAGTACTCACGGTATCGTACATCGGAGGCACATGTTGATGATACTGGGTGAAACCTACAAAGTCGCAAAACGGCACCGCTTGGGGGGTGTAGGGGTAGTAGACTTGGTGCAGGAGCTGAGGAAGTTGTGGTGGCGGCGGCGGAGGCGGCGGCCCAAAAGGAGGAAATTTTGTAGTGAAATCTTGAAGATTATTATGTCGAGGTCGGAACTCTTGAGCTCTAGGGTCTAGGTTTCCCGGAAACGGGACACAACCGGTTTCTTCCATGGTGGTTTTTAAACCGGTGAGAACAAAGAAAAGAACGGGGAAGAATGGTTTCCGGCGAGGCAACAGCTAAAAAGACAGGGGGTAGTTCACTGGTAACAGTACGTTTGTTATCTCTCTAGTCTGTTTTGTCTCTCCGAGTCTTTGAAATAAAAAAGGCTAACAAAGTTTCCTTTATCTCTCTCTCTGGAGGTGTTAAAACTGTCCTTTGCCAGCTTTTTGCGTAATGACAACAATGCCCTTCTACCCTTTCTGTTTTGGGGGCTTGCTTGTTCGTTGATGATCTGGGGTCATTAATGGGAGAGGGTCCTAATTACTGAACTGATAGGATTTTTATGGAGTCTAGTTTTTCATATTTGCTTGAGAATGAGTTTTGTCCGTACACGTGGCAGTTGAAAGGAATTTATGTATGTTCAGGAGAGACAATCAAATTAACGGTGACGATGAGAATGTAGCATGCGAGCATAAATAATCCCATACCTTGAATTAACTTTCTTTAATTTTTTATATTAAAATCTTGAAACCATTATTTTAAAAAAAAATAAGGGGTACAACCAGAGGCGGATACAGGAGTAGGCAGGACCCCAGCCCCTGTAAAAAAGTTATTTTTCCAGTCCTTTTCTTAATAATCTATATAGTTTTAGATAAAATAATATCACAACTGAATTAATTTTATTTTTTGGCTCCGCTTTTGGGTAGAACCACCTTGAAATCCGGCTAATATAGACATGTATATTATATAAATATATTGATAAAATTCAATTAGATAGCAAATACTAATTAGATATATGAATGATTTATAAATATATAAATTGTTTATATAATAAATAAAATATAAGAGCGTAGTGAAAATAGCTTTTCGTGCCGAAATACATGCAAATGATGTTTTTAAAAATCATTTTTGACATCAGCACATCAAACGATCCAAAAAGTACAATAGTGTAAAAAAAAAAAAAAAGAAATTTGCGAAAACGCAGTTACAAACGCAGAAACAAACACTTCCTAATATAAAGAAAATCGAGGTGCGGATGATGTAAATACTAGGGATGGAGAGGGAGAGGAGGGCGAGAAAAAGAGCGAAAAGGTTTTGGGAAAAGAAGAGGAAGGGATAATGATTAATGATGGCAAGGGAGGTGGTACTTCATGTTGTTATTTGGACTCCACAGAAAGGGATGCTTTCTTTGTACACCCCCATTTAATTCCTGACTATATATAGATACTTTTAACTTATCACGGCTAGATATTTATTTATATATTTATATATATATATAAAAACAAGATAACTACAGATCGGTCTCCTGTCTGTATAGTCACAAACAAATACTTTCCAGCCTTTAAAATGTATATTTTTATTTATATCATCAATTCATCCTTGTATTTTTTATTTTATTTTTTAATTTGTAACAAGTCTTCCAAACAAAGCTTAATAAACCAAATAAAATAGCACAAATAGAAATTAACTGGTTTTTGAAGGATTGGTTTGTTAATAGATATATACAAAAAAAAATATATAGTGCAGAATTTGCTGAGCATAATGGTACTACATAATGCCGTTGTTGTATGTTTACTTGTATTATTTCCATAGTTTATTTTTATATTAATATAAATATTCGGATCAGCTTATGCATATCTCGATTAATTTTTTGGATCTTGAAGTTAATAATCATGTAAACTTTTAGTAACTCTAAAATTTATAAGAATCGAACTTGTGATTTTTGAAAAGCAAATTTAAAATTTACTAATTAAGCTATATCTTTCATGATTATATTATTTTCATAGTTATTAAAACGGATATGATGAGGTAAATTTAAAAATTTGCTGTATAATTTAGATTATGTTTTTATATATATAAAAAGTTAATCTAGTCAACAAGTCAATGTAACTTGAACTCTCTAGCCGTAGAAATTTTCTGTAAGAACACTTTGGTAATGTATTTTAGCAGTGGAGAATGTTAATCAATGTGGTGGGTGGGAGTCCTTGAACTGAGTTACAGCTCGCCCATTCAACCTGGACTTTCTCGATCTGGCATCAACTTAAAAGGGAACTGAGTTACAACTTGCTCGTTCAACCTGGACTTTCTCGACCTGGCATCAACTTAGAAATGCTTTTAGCAACTCGTTTTAAAAATGTATTTGAGATTATGATTATGATTCTGATTTAAAATGTTTTTTATTTAAAAATATATTAAAATATTTTTTTTTATTTTTTTTTTAAATCAGTATATCAAAACGATCTAAAAATATTAAAAAATATATTTTTTAACAAAAAATAATAATAATAACACAGTTCCGCGTTTCCAAACAGTACCTTAAAATGAAATTCACTTAATTGGTTTCAAACTTAAAAATTCACCTTATAATTAAAATTAAATGGTGTTTGAAAATGTGATAAGAGTTAATTTTTAAAAAAAATTTTTTAGTAACAAAATATATTAAAATAATATTTTTTAGTTTTTAAAAATTATTTTTGATATTAATATATCAAAATAGTTTGAAGATACAAAAATAATTAATTTTAAAAAAATTTTAAATTTTTTTCATTTACTGGGCCCTGGCTTTTGCTATAATTTTTTTCTTTTTGATGTTATTTGAAGAATTTAACAACCATATAGATCATTAAGAATTCCAAGAGTACGAGAAGACATCTCAACATCACTAAGAATTCTCAGTTTAGTTGAAAAATAATTAAGAAAGTTTTCAAGGGATTGGACTTGCCAATAAAATTCACCAAGCCGGCTGATAATTAGTTAAATTTCTTTTTTTATTATTAGTAATACTTGAAAATTTCCCATATATATCCTATTTATAAAAGTAAAATTCTTAATAATTCAAAATTTTCATGTTAAGGCTATCTTTTGCATTAAAGAGTATTATGTTTTTTTTTTTCTAGCCAATTCTGCTGTTTTCCTTTGGTTTAGTTAATTTCCCTTGTTTGTTCATACGTAGTATAAATAATATCTATAACCTGACAGCATATATATAACTTAGAAAATGATCAAAAAATAAACCAAGTGAAAATAGATTAACATATTAAATCTATAATCTAGTTTATGAGATCAGAATAACCATATAAAAAAGTAATTTAAAAAAATTATAAAGCTTAATAGAAAACATTTAATTAAAAAATGAACAGATTTAATTTGTCAAACCTATGATTTAGATAATGAAATCATGATAATCTCATAGAAAAGTAAATATAAAAAAATACAAAATTCAATTTTCAACCATCTTTAATGTTAAATGATGAAATCAAAAAGATAAGCAACTAGAAAAAATGACTTAAAAAAATAACTCAAGTCAATTCAAGTTAAACTATTAAATTAGTGACTTGAATCATGAGATCGAGATAAATTCATAAAAAGCAAATAAAAATACAAAATCTCATTCTTAACAAATTTATTATCAAAGGTTAAAATCAAGAAAAAACTCAAATCCATGAAAGTGGTGTATAACCTAAAAACAAATATTACAAAGTACAATCCTAAACCAGCATAGCAGTGAAGGATTAAAAAAACTAAATAAAAATATTGTGTTATTGAAAGGTGAAAAAAAAGAGATTATTCTAAAGAAAGTATTTTTTTTGGCTACAATGACTTAATCACACTTTTAGTGTTTGTTGTGGGTCAAATTATTTTTTTTAATATAAAACAATTCAAGTATTGCTAACATTTTTTTTTCAAGAAAAAAAAATTAAATCTTGTGAGAGGTTAATTTGATGTGACATGATCGAACCTGATCAACTTGATGATTTCCAAAACAACTTAAAATACCAAGACAAATAAAACATGTTAAATCACGACTTTTGTCATGATATTATAATTATCCTATATAAAAAAAATAAAAATAAATCACGAAACTCAACTCAATGTTAAAACATAAATTTTTTAAAAAAAAAATTAAAAATAACAAATAAAATAACTTAGATCAACCTGTCAAATCCATTACTTGAATTATAAGATCACGATAACATTATATAAAGTAAATTAAAAAAAAATTATGAAGCCCAATTCTCAACTCACAAGGATGATACTGAAAAAAAAAAAAAATAACACCCAACTCAACTTAAGTTAACTTATCAAACTCATAATCTGATTATAATACTGGGATAACCTCATAGAAATTAAACCAAAAAACAACCTAGGTTAACCCGACTTTCCTTGTCAAACCAACAACTTCGGTCATTAGATTAAGGTAACCTTATATAAAGGTTACCAATTGTTAAATTATAAACCACAATTCTCGAATTAACCAATTGTTAAAGAATAAAATTGAAAAAAATATATATAAAAAAAGACACAATAAAATAAGTCAAGTCAACTTCAGAGTAACCTGTAAAACTAGTGATCTGGGTCATGAGATCAAGATAACCTAATAAAAAATAAACCAAAACAAATCATGAAACCCATTTTTTAATCAACATAATGTTGAATGATGAAACTAAGAAAAAAATATACTAATTAAAACATAGAAAAAAAACTGAGTCGACTAGGTTAACCCACTAAACCCGCAGATTGTAGAGCTAAGATAAACACATAAAAAATAAACCATAATAAATCATGAAATTTAATCTTTAACAAACCTAATTCCAATTAAAAAAAAAACATAGATTTATAAACCAAAGAAAAGATAATATAATAATAAATAATAGTGTTTTGTAAGGTTAGGTAGGCAAGTACAAAAGCATTACTTTTTTTTAGTTTTTAATAATAATAATAATTAATAGTAGTGGTAGAATAGACTACCGGTAGGCTTCATGCAATTAAACATGAAGATATGATTTCATTCCCTGAATGCATGGACAGAATTGATAGTCCTTCACGGAGTCTAAAAGCTCCAATAATTAATTATTATTATTACTATTCAACAAAACATAAATCACGTGTAACTACACTACTACAGTGCATGATGTACAATCAGCTGATATATAAAAAAAAAATACACATTTTTTTTTTTTAAAAAAACCGGGAACAATACACCTTGAACAAGTATTGGCCTTGTTGGCGCGCTTCAGGCCAAATTATTTATTTTTATAGAAAATAATATTAGGTATTGAAATAATAAAAAATAAAACATAAAAGTTTGTTTACGAAAAATACATAACAACGCTTATTATGCCCAAACTAACATGAGATATCTTGTTAAATTTGCAATTCAAATTATATGATTAAAACAATTCGATAAAAAATAAAAATATTATAAAGTTTTTTTAAAAAAAATATGTTAACTTTTTAAATATGTAACTTGAGTAATTAGAAGTGGAGCACCCAATATAAAAAAATCATAAAGTTTAATTTTTAATAAAATAAATATTAAATAATAAAATAAAAAATCAATCATACAAAAAGATTTTAAAAATAACAATTCATAGAATAAGAATCAAAATCATTATTACTACTATTATTGATAAATAATTTAATCACTATTATTATTATTATTATCAATATTGTTATCTCTATTATTATTAAAATTAGTGCTATTATTGTTGTTGTTGTTACTGCTAGTATTATCATTAATAATAATAATAACAGCAATAACTGTCTCATAAGTGTTGTTACTATTTTCAAAACTAATTTTTACCATCATCATTATTAATAATAATAATATTATTATTACTAATACCATTATCACTAATATCATAAACATAAATTTCTATTATTGCCACGATTATTATTATAATTATTATCATCACCACAACTATTATCATTATAACAAACTATTACTATCATAGTTGTTATCATCATCATTATTATCAGAATCATAATCATTATCACTACTATCACCATCACAATAAATTATTGTTATTATTATTACCACTATTATTATTATTAGTATTGTTATTACTATCACCACCACTACTACCACCACTACTATTATCATCATCATCATCATCATCATTATTATTACTATTATCATCATTAATATTATCATCATTTTTATTATTGTTTCTATTATATTATCGTTGTTGTTAAAAAAATAAAAACATTAAATTTGATTTGAATGATAAAACTGAAAACTATAAAAACTTTAACAAAAAGGCAAGGGAAAAGAATAAGAAATCAAATTTAAATTATTATTATTCTCATTAAAAAAAATAAAAAATCATAAATTTGGTTTAAGGGATAAAATTAAAAGCAATAAAAACTTTAACAATAGGAGGACAAAGGAAAATACAAATAAAAGTAGAAGGACCGAATTGAAACATCCAACAATCTATTTTTTTTTCAATTTCATCATCCAACAATCTAATTTTTTTTATATATATATATATTTTCAATTTCTTCTTTTAGTATTGAGTTATTTTAAAATTGAGTTTCGTAATTTTTTTCAAGTTGTTTTATGTGGAGTTATCTCTGTTGCATGTATTTATTTTTTTTCTCTTGATTTCAACATTCAGCATTAGATTCGTTGAAAATGGAGCTTCATAATTTTTTTATTTGTTTTTTATGAAGTTATCTTGGTTTTATTACTCGGGTTGCAGGTTTAACAAGTTGCCCTGAGTTGACTTAGATTGTTGTTTTAAACAAAATTGATTTTTTTTATTTTATCTTTTAACATTGGATTGGTTGAAAATTTAGTTTTATATTTTTTTTTAGACTTTTTTTATGTGAGGTTATCTCAATCTCATGACTGGAGTTGCGGGTTCGACATATTAACATGGGTTGACTCAATAGTTTTTTTTTTAATTTATTTATTTTTACTTTCTTCTTTTAACATCGGGTTGATTAAGAATTGATCTTTATAATTTATTTTGATTTTACTTCTACAGGGTTATCATAATCTCATGATCTAGGTTATAAATTTGACAAGTTAATCTTAATTAATCTAATATATTGCAGTCTTGATATTTAATAAAAAAAATATCATCTAATATATTATTGTATCAATATTTAAAAAAAATCATCCAATATGTATTATATTTTAAGTTTATGATTAGATTTTTTATTATAAAACACATTATAAATACTTGATA
Organism: Populus alba; assembly: GCF_005239225.2. Classification (NCBI taxonomy): domain Eukaryota; kingdom Viridiplantae; phylum Streptophyta; class Magnoliopsida; order Malpighiales; family Salicaceae; genus Populus; species Populus alba. Next base: position 7,291,935 of record NC_133293.1, read on the forward strand.
ATTTTTTGATGTCAGGAAAAAATTAATCTAACTCGTAACACTGTGTGGTACGATTCAATAGCCACGAGAGGAGAGCGTATAGCGACTGTCAAAATATACAACACGGGGCTGGTTTAACAGTTAATTTTAGAAATATTTTTGTATAATTAACATGTAAAAATATATAATAAGTGAAAATTCAATTTTAATTGATCCGGTAGTAAATTGACTACAGAATTCAAGTAATTAATACAGCATATTTTCATATAATTAGCATGTTCTGAGCAATCAATACATGCATTCATTTGAACACTTGTGACTCATGCGAGAGTAACCTGATTATTAAATCATTTTAACATTTTTATCATATGACAGCAAAAGTGTGCAGTTATATATATATTAGTGTTTTTCCAGAAGGGCTACGGTAATTTTATATACTCCAAACCCATCATCTATTAAATATAATTATTATAATGTTACAGACAAAAAAAAAAAAAAAACCTTAAGAACTTCTATTATATATCAGATTAAATAAATAACATTATCTTGTTATCAGAAAATAATCACTCAATATTCAACACCAAACCACCATCTCGCCATCATCGTCTTCACCACCAGTACTGGTTCTTGCTATCTAGTAATATACTCACTATTAGTGTCCCATTGTTACTTCTCCCTCTACCTTCATTGTTTTTACCTTCTTCTTATGGACTTAACTACCATTTGAAACACCAACTGATAAAAATTATGTACAGGAAAAGATATGTGCCGGTACTGAGCTATATATCGCGATCTGAAATATATACCGCCATGAAAGCTGGCCTTTTTGTGTGAGAGAAACACGAAAGCATGCATGAGAAGGAGAAGCACATACTGATTTCACTATGCAACTTATTTATTAACCTAGCGGCAGGATGCATGGGTCTCGAATACAAGAACAGAGCCTAGATGCACGAGCAAAGCTTCAAGAGGTTCTTGACTCCATGGTGCGTGGGCTCGAGTCTTTCTCGTCTCAAGTCTAACATGGGATTTCCAATGCCACCACTGTCTTGATTCAAGAAATCTACACTTTTGTCTGCCATTTTCATGTCCTTTCTTGTCTCCGGCCTGAGCATTCTCTTATCGTGGCGCTACGTTTTGATACACTCCTACAGGATATCATGCCCATATGAGGGTCTCGTCGAGAGGGAAGTGGCTTTGGGAAACCAGATTATGATTGTACGGAATTTGCCATGTCATTGCTATTGGAATCATAAAGAAACTGGGAGTCTGGGAGGTGAGGCGACGATACTGTGCGTTGTACACCATCGCAAATTTTATTATACATTGAAGCAATGTTTTTTTTCATATATATATTCCCAAATTTTTTTCTCTCATTTTGATTGAGTTCTTGAATTTCAAAATTGAAAGACAATTCTTTAGGGATAATTTATTTTTGAAAAAAAATATCAAGGTGGAAAAGACAACGAAAATAGATGGTGAGTTCAAAATGAAGCATGAAAAGTTTAGTTTAATCCTCTAATTTTTTAAATTATACATTTTCAAACCCTTGAATTTTTTAAATTCAATTTTGATATATATATTTATTTATTTTCAGCCTATGATTTAAGAAAGGGAGAGAGAGCCTGGTCGATTTTGATCGCTAAGTAATTGATTTTTGGGTTTATTTTTTTGAAGCTACAAGTGGGTTAATCAAGATCTATATGGTGTTTTCTATGTTTTGAGTAATAAATGAGTTGAAAATCAAGGTTTTAGGCTAAAAACCCTTTACCTTGATTTTCTGGTGACCTTCTGGTCGTCAATTATAGACAACATGTTGTTTATATTATTTTTATTTAAAAAAAATAAACAAGGACAGAGAATGTATTGTCTGTCCTTTTAAATTAAAAAAATAAATTAAGAGGCCTAGTGCACTGATCCAGTCATGCGCCTAACTTTTTTTTTTCTTCTCCTTCTCATTTTACTCAATGGCAGTTTGGTTTTTTTATTCTTTTTTGTTATTTAATGTATTTTCATTCCTTAATATTTTTTTAGAAAATATAATTTCACTATCTATTATTAATGATTTATTTTTTAAATCAAGTTGTGTTTTTTTTACCAATTTTGTGTCTTAATATTGAATTAATTGAAGATTAAATTTTCAATTTGTTTTTTTTTAGGATTATCTCCATTGATTTTACAAGTTAACTCCACTTAACTCAAATTAATTTAAATGAATTTAACATGTTAATTTCTCATTATTAAATAAAAATATTATTAGATGTATCACCATCTCAACCTCCTTAAAAAATATCTTTTAATATGCCATAAATTTTGAAATCAAGATTAAATCATTTTCACTGAAAAACAAGTTAACAACGATTCTTAGGTTTGTTTTTTAATTTTTGGCATTCGAAATAATTAAATTTTGATATATCTCACCTGCGGTATACTAGGCGAGCTTCAATGCTTGTTTGGCATTGTGGTTAAACCTGCTTTTTGAAAAATTTAAAATTTTTTTTTTGCTAAAATTAAATGCAGTTTGTACTTTTTAGATTGTTTTGATATGTTGATATCAATAATGATTTTTAAAAAATAAAAAAACATTATTAACATGCTTTTCAGCACGAAAAGTTATTTGAAAATAACAGATAGAACACCCTCTCAACCGAGGTTACAGTAATTTGACGTGAAGAATACCTTAAGCTGGGCATTATAACTGCTAAACAATAGCAGTAGCCATTTTTAAAGTAGAATGGTAAAAATAAATAAATAAATAAATAGACGGGAAAGGAGGGTGCTGAGCTCTCAAGCAAGTGTCGATTACATGAGGCTTCCTCTGCATTCTGAGCAACAATGGTGAAAAAAAAACCAGTTTAATTCCAAGTTAAATAAATAAAGATAGAACCATGACTCCACCATTGCCATTTTCCTTTAGTGTTCGAAATAGTATTCTATGGTGTTAAATTGTCAGATCACTAATTTACGTATATTATATAGTCTGCTATATAGCTTACAGTGTTCCCCATTTCCTCCACATGAATTGATGGACCACAGGCACTACACTTGCCCCCTCCCCTCCGATGTCCGATCTCGTTTCTCTTGCTTACATTTGTAGCCGGACCGGAGGGGCTTTTTCAGGCGAAAAAGCCATTGAAAAGGACAGGCACCCACCCTCTTGAAGGAGGTTGCCGCTGGACATTCCGTGTGCAGGGCCCAGTCCTGCCTTTCTAAAAGTTTACAGGGAGGAGTAACTTGCATCCAATCAAGTGAAAAGAAAGTCTAGATGTATCCAAGCTTTTCATTTCCTAGAGGAAAAAGAAACTCGCCCATAAAGTTACATTTGCCAAAAGGAGAAACTATGCAGCGGTGCGAGGTTCAATTGAAAATTGTTTTCGAGCTTAAAAATTCTTTTTAAAAAAACATTAACATTAATTATATTGGTCACTACAAAAAAGAAGGAGGTTAGATAATATTTTTACATTTCCATTGTACAGTGTGATTATTCAATTAACCTTTAATAAAAAACTTGGATCAATGAGTTTTTTAGCATTTGACTTAATTTTTACATGGTTAAGTTAATCCATTATCCTTGAAAATTAAAAAAAAAATTATCTTTAACTTTAAGGTTATTTTATCTTTTATATTTGATAATTATTGAGTGTTATTGAAGACATAATGATAATTTAACAAATAAAAAAATAAAAAAACAGAAATGGATGAACAATAATCTATGCCTTCAGACAGAGTGTGCGGTGGCCAAAACCTGGCTTCCAGGACAACAATCAAAATGTCTCGATATCCTCTCCACTTAAAAATAGTGTGTGTTCCATAAATATGATCTATTTAGCGTGTGAAGACCTTATTTTCTTATATTTTCACTCTCTCCACTTGATTTTCATGTTGACCATCTAAAAAATAAAATTAGCCCCTCATGTTATCATTTTTTAAGATTTGGTCCATATTCTCTTGAATATATTTTTTTGTTTAGAATAATTAATGAAATTAAAGATTTTTTTCAATTTTATCTCTTATAGATTTTTTCATCTTTTCAATATGGTTCTCATTCTTTTTATTACTATTTTTTATTTTGAATGATTTTTTAAATTTGTTTTTTTTCCTTAAACTTTAATCCTTGAGTTTTTTTCCTATCAAATATAATATATATATTTTGTTATCATTGCTATTTTTTTTACCTTACAAGATTTTTTTAGATTGATTTTTTTTACTGTTTCATCCTACAATATTTAATTGGTAGGATGTTTGGCTTTTTAGTTAAACCCGAATCTAAATTTTTATGGCATGTATTAACCCGGGTTTATGAATTTCACCCGGGCTTTCTTGGTATTTTTTCCTTCTTTTTAAGCTTTTTTTTTTTGCTTCATCCTACAACATGTTGTTTTTTTAATTCACTCCATGAGATTTTTCAATCCTTTTAGAAATAACATGGGTTGCCTCTTTTCTTCCTCTTCTTGTCTTTGTTAGATTTAGCTATGTTTAAAGTTATCTTCAGACATTTAAATCTTTAAGTGTTGAGCTTTTAAGTTGAGTCTGAGTTAAGAATTTAATGGCTCATGAGTTTAAAAGTTTAAATCGAGTTTATTGGGCTTGCTTAATTTTTTTTTCTTTTTTTAAGTTTTTTTTTTTTAATTTCATCATCCAACACTCTTTTTATTTGCTTTCTATATGATTTATCTGTGTTTTTAAAATAACAAGGATTGCTAAAGGAAATATATTTTTTAATTGAATTAAATTTATTGGGCAGGTTTTGATTTTTTTAGTTGAGCCCATGTCTATAATTTAACGAGTTATGAGTTTGAGAAATTAACTTGAGTTTGTTTAGTTTTTTTCTTCTTTTTTAACTTTTTTTTTTCGGTTTCATCTACTAATATTTTATTATTTTTTTATTTGTTTTCTATAAGGTTTTTTTTTTTATTTTGAAAGTAACAAGAGTTAACTTAGATTTTTATTTTTGCCTTTGTTGAATCTATTTTTTTAATTAAATTGAATTAATTACGTGAGTGTAAGAATAAGATGCTCATTTTATGGTGTTTTGTTTTATTTATTTTTTGAGTCACTACTCTTACAACAAACGGGTGACTTTTTTCAGTTACAAAATTCTTAGAATTTTTTACACTTTTTAAAGTGCTGCTATCATATGATCATCTTTTTTTATACCAACAAAAATTAATTCGACCTGCGACATTTCGCATGTTAAAGCTAAAACTTATCAACAAGTTATTAAAATTGATTAAATACTGATACCGGTTAAATCATTAGATTTAAATTTAGTAAATTAATTTTATCAGATAGTGTACACTCTCTCAAAAACATACTGCTTGGTACCAACATGATCATAAAATGATTGGCTAAAGTTTTGTGTATGCATAGGAATTGAATGTTATTACAAAGAGCATGTCAGGAAATATAGGCAGAGACAAAGGCAACAGGGGACCATCCTCATTTGCTCCCCTTGTTACCAGGAATGCTGCCGCCTCCTCCATTCCTCCATCCTCCACTGCTTTTGGCCTAAAAAGTGTATGCGCCACTATCCCACAGTGGCTGCTGCTGCAATTATTACTCATTTATTTATTTAATCCTCCTAAGCTTTCAACTCGGAGAGCCCAATTGAATCTTGGTCTTGGGACATGAGTGCGTAAGGCGGACCCTGTCGTGTCCGGCTACTGTGGCGAATCGTGTTTCTGTGGCAACATGTCTCAGGAGAGTGGCCACTGGCTCTAGTATGCTCTTATATATATATATATATATATATATATATATATATATATATATGCAGTATTTATTGTGGTCTTAGATTCTAGGCAGCTTTATGTATTGACATGAACACTGCCATCAAGAATGTTCAAGCATAAAAATATTCGGTGATGCAGCCGATGTTCAAGTAAAATAACTACTCTATTTCCCAGATTTCCTTTTGGGACTCCTGTTATTTTATTTCCCTAGTCCCCATGGTTTCACTTTTTTTTTTGTTACCGTCTATGTTTTGCTATAACTACAAATTTGAAAGAACACCCTCTAGTTTCGCATAAATTCTACTAAAACTTATCTTAAAATTATTGCAATATTAGATACACATAAAAACTTCGATTATTTGCTTGCGAGTTGCACGGAGGCTTACCTCGCAAACAAACGCACAATCATCAGGACGCGGTTGGGAACTACCTGCACTTTTTTTTTAATCAAAATCAAATAGAAACGGGTTTGTCCGACTGTCTTTTGTTTTGCGCATGTTTATGTTTTTTTTTAATAGAGTAAGCGAGAAGCTTCATGTCAGTTGCCCATGCGGGGACTAGAAGTTTAAGAACAAGCCCTGCGATTGTATAGGGTTTTCCTGGACCCATTTATTCGCCATACTATAAAATAATAATGGGGCAATGATTCTGAAAGAAAAATCAACTCCCATTGTAGCACCTGTTTTGGATTTGAAGCCTGAGAGCTGAGATTGGCACTTGATTAGTTCCGATTGAGTAAAGAACACAACAAAAGTTGCATTGTTTTACTTTGCGGTAGATAATATAATGAGAGATGTCTATGTCACAGCACGCTGTATCCAACCCAATGTGAAGAAAAGAATGGAATCAAGGTCCATAGATTACAAGAGAGGGAAAATGCAGTATAGCAACGAAAACTCTTCTGCGCAATTTGCATTGAAGATTTACAAATAGTTGGTACAGAAGAACTCTTTGAATGGTATGGTATGATCACACACAGAGTTAATGAAGTGCAGCTTTTACAGAGGATGATCCTTCTTTGAGCTTACGGAAGTAAGATTTATACCTCTGTGCTAAACCAAACATGCCTAGAGTGCCCCCTGTGTGAAGCATCACCACTTGTGCACCCCCTTCCATTTCTTCCCTGCTAAGTTGTGTTGCCATTTCCCATGCAGCCAAAGTATACACAGGATCCACTAGAACACCAGTCTGCTGTGCAATTTGTTGGCATGTCTCTGTTTCTCCTTCCAAAACATTGCCAAATCTAACAGAGAGAGAAAGACACGTCTCAAGTTGTTAACCAAAACAAATAATTCCAATCAAAATATATCCTGAATAGATCTTACACTGTATGTGCCCATGACATCACAAATAAAGACTTAGTTCTCAGTCTCCTTGAAAAAACACTTCCCTTCGGGGGACATTTATAACTCTTTTGCACTGATTTTAAACTAATAATTGTGAAGAAGGCTACACTGAATGGATGATCTCACAGTTTATAAGTAGGTTACAATGAATAGCTGTGCAATTGTTACGGGAAACTCCTAAACAATGTTGCCAAATTACAGAATTAGTGAAACTAGCAGTAGAGACCATCAAGGAGGCTGAGTGATGTATACACTGAAATGAATAAAAAAAAGGGCTCATCTTTTCTGATTCATTGGTCCAATGATAATTACCCAGTAAATATTATACAACCCAGGTCAATTTGTTTTTAATACGTTCTCTTTATCTCCTAGTTCTCCCCCACATTGCATAAGAAACTTCATAATCTAATTCTTCTACTTCCAGATTAAAAAAAAAAAATGTCAGTTCTCTCTTTATTTCTCTGCTTCTGAATTTTGCATGGATATTATAACTAGAATTTTTTTACGGAACCTTATTATTACAATTCTGCGCATATATAATTACTCAAATGTTCCGTGCTACACAAAGGTTAAACACTTGGTTACATAGATTTTAAGGGCAACAAAAAAAATGGAAACATAAAGTTTGAAAGAGCAAAAAAAGATAAGCACATTACGCACTTTCTCTGATGGAAGCGCGCGACCCAATGAACAACTCCATCTACTTCATTTAAGCAATGGTCAGTAAGATGAAAACCAAATCGTGTCCTGAAATCAGAAATTAATTTTTGCTCTTGTTGTCTGTATGCATCGATTGTATCAGCCAACATGACTGCAGTTACCTCCCATGGGAGCCTGAGAGGTCACCAAAAATAGTTAAGAGTGTTGCCATTGCATGGTCACATAAAACTCAATCCCTGGGAGTGGTTGGTAACACAATCATTCAAATATTTAGTCAGGTCAATTGAAGGCTCTAATAGAAACTGGAACATACCCTAAACATTGGGCTCCAATTCCCAAACCAATGGCTGTTGTTCCAGTGCCAGCATCTACAACCAGCTTTATCTGTCTCTCTTTTCCAAGTAAATAACTCTGGCACAGATACTGCACCAGGCGAATGACACCTATAAGAAAGAATCACGTTAAATAAGCCATTGTTGGAAGCACTAGCAACTGCATCAACGACAAGTTCCAACTGATAATATAGAAATAATAAAAAAATAGTGCATTCTTAATCAAAGGGAACCTATGCTCTCTTAAATCATTAAGCAAATAGATATTATGCACATTGTCAATCCTTGGTACACAGCCCAGAGCAGCAAAGAACAATCCAGAGACCATGAGGACATTGGCAAAGTTTAATGCACAACTAAACATTTCAAAGTCACAGCAATCCATAAGAACCATGAACATTTTTCTGGTGGTTCTCCTTGACCTTCATCAACTGCCAGTCAGTTCAAAAGTGCATAAAATAGGCCTCAGGTAAAACAACTTGAGATTCTTTGAGACAAGCATGTCAAATAAACATTGTGCTTCATCTATTACAATATAAGAGCATTAACAGAGAGTAACTCAGAATCCTCAACATGATACCCAGATAAGAAGATCCCACGAGCCTGGGTAGTAGTGCGTCATGGGCATGATTACCAAGGATCTAGATTTCCAACCTGTCTTTGTGCTTACTCCCTAAAAGCTAACAATTACCCACAAAGAGAAAAGGATTTCTCAGCAAGTATGCCTTCACATACATATACAGAAACAGGATTTCCACCTTACCTAGTAATGCTACAACATCCCCTGCTCCTTCATTGATGATTACGACCTTTCTTGGATGGTTCTCGGTGTTTCCATGATCATCTATGTGCCCAGAGCTTGAAGTACTAGACTGGGCTGATAAAGATGACTCAAGGATGTCATTACAGCATAAAATATGGCCAGTGTTGCTTGCCACCAAATCAGCATGACTCTTCAGCATATTCATCCGATGGGCATAAATAGATCTCGGAACATAAGTGATATCTCCATATATTGTTGAAATTAGGTTATAACCCGTCAGAATTTCAGGCTGCTCTCCTCTCAGAAGTAAATGTGATTTTAGCCCTCTCTCAGCACATGAAACAGCTGTAAAATGCATATCTCACTAAGCCAAGCAAAATCTCATATTTACTTGTTAGAAATAGAAAATCCCATAAAAATCAAGCAAGTGTCTTAGAGTCACTACAGCAAGAGATTACCTACCAACAGCTGCTGCGTGCGCACTTTGACAGCCTCCACATGTAACCTAGAAAAATGCCCCAGTTGAAAGTTATTTGGTCTTCAAAGTCCCTAAAATTGAAGAGAGAATGGCTTGGTGAAGTCTACTGCATGCCATAATTCCCTAAAAACTACAGTGGGTGTTTACTTGCATGAGCTGAGATCCCTCGAGGTTGAATCTAACAAGGACAAGCCAATCATTGACATGACTAAAATGCAAAACCAGAAACCAGCTGCTCCAGAAAAAAGCAAAACTACGCACATGATTCACAATAAAGGGGAGAGACCCAATTTTTAAAGCCAACAACGAGAAGCCCTGCATTATAACATAAAATCGCTATCCTATATCCTTAAGGAATGCAAGCTTACCACATCAGTCACGGAATAATCTACAAGGAGGGGGAGCAATGCATCTAGTTTTCTCGCTTTATTACCATTTACCAACGGATGCAACAAATCATCCCTTACAACATAGAAGAAAGAATCTTCACTGCCTTTCTCCATCAAGTCATCGCCAAAATATGGTTTGGTATTGTTCAAAAAGGATAAGTTACCAGATGGTCCATCCCTATTTCGTCCTTGCGAAGGGGAAAGCTTTATTTGGTGAATTTCAGTATCTGGGATATGTAACATCCATCTTCTATTAAGCACCTTTGACATTAACTCTTCATCGCTCAGTTTAACTTTAGGAAGACCCTGGAAATGAATGGAAAATACATAATCTTTATATGATTAACACACCTCTCAACGGTTTACTTTAGCAAAGGAAAAGAAACAAAAAAGCAACACCAGCCCTTGCCCAGAAAAGAAACTTTAGGCTTTAACCAATAAATTTACTGGAGTTTGTTTTGCATTCTTTCTAGAAAAAAAAAAAAAAAGAGCACACAGTTCCCGATTATTCCCTCTTCCCTTCTTCTTCTTCCCAACACATAACAAAATATACTGTAAGAGAAACTCTAAGCAACAATGTAAAGTCTTTACTCACTAATCACTTGGGCTGGCTATAACATTTACAATTCATGAAAAAAAGAAAGAAATCTTCAACGAGGGAAAGAGAAAAGGAACCTGAGAATGACTTGAAAACTGAGCCAAGCAAAGCCCGGTTTTCATGGCCTTGATTGTTCTTATACTGGTTAAACCTTGTAGTTTCATTGCAGTGGCTGCCTGCCTGCCTCCAACTCCCACTCTCTTTACACTCTACTCTCGCAGTCCTCCCTCAAGAAGAGAAGACAGGAATCGAAACTAATTTTCTGGCTTGTGCTATGCCGTTGGGCCTTGCCTATCTGCGGGCTTCAGTCGAATAAATAATATACAAGTCCCTAAAGTTGTAAAATACTAATTACTCACTCCTCCAGGTTTCAGACTAACTATTTTATTATTTCTGATATTAAATGGACTAATCAATTGATTCCAAAAACAAATAGGGACTAAGTTATAATTAACTCAGCTTCAGTCAAAAGGGGAGGTAAAAAATCCCGCCAAGATACGATGCCGTAAGATGCATCGGCTCGAAAGCGTAGCTGTACATAACGATAAAATTAAGCAGACCCTGGGGTTTTATCAGGGGTTTTCTTTCTCAATCTTAAAAATGTCGACGGCGGATTCCTTGTCGGCTTCTGGACGGAGCTCGGAGAAGCTGAGCTTTCCATCTCTCCAATCCAAAATGAAAATCGACCCAGAAGGTTGCGAAAAGGATCTGGTCTGGTTTACAGCCAATTCAAGTCGGCTTTGGAGCTTTTTCAACAGCAAGCATCTCTCAATTTCTCCACAGCCATTTCCAAGCATCTCAGTGACCGCGCCACGTTTTTGGCTCATGTTACACCCTTTTACCCGAAGCAACTCGCTGAGTTTCTCAAATCGTCTGCTCGGACTCTGCCTTCAGGTCTTCGGTATCATGATACTCAAGCGCTTATTCTACTGATTGACTGAAGGGAATACCCAACACCATTGTTACAAGTACTTGCAAATGTTTGGGTAAAGATAACACATGCGAAAGCCAATGGTTTAAATTAGTTAACAGCACAAGAAGTTCAACCATGACAAAACCCTCGTCACTGATCAGTTCAATCCTCAATTTCCCAGCGAAGGATTTCTTATGGAAGTTCTTAGGCTCAGTATAAACTTGTATAGCAGGAGCTGCTACGGAGCAATTTTACAAGGTGCTACTTGGCATGTTTGATTCATCATCAAGGTCAGCTTTCTTTTCTTTCTTTTTCTTTTTTCGGGGGGGAGGGGGGTTTCCAGTTTTTGAAATTTGATTGCATCTGTCAGAATCATGATTGCTGCTGTCATTTCTCCTTGATTATGAGAAGATTGAAGATGATGATGGTGATGCTTCAAGTGGCGAAGACGATCCAAATCCTCAAACTGCTCAAGTTGTCATTAATGAAGAGGATGTATAAGGTCAGATACCCTATATTTTGTTTTTGGCGAAATTCTAGAGGCAGCCACTCGACAGTAACTAGCAACCTGTGCAATCATAATAGTCCATATGGCTAGTAACTTATTGCTAACTCGTTAAACATTTAGCTTGCCTAGAAGAAAACAGAAGAAAAAACAGAGCCACCAACATGAACATGAATCCCCAAGGTAACCCATCACTTTGGTCCTCTTCCATCCACCCAAAAAAAACAGCACAACGGTATACGCAGAAGCCTAACATCACATGAAACCAAACACCCAAATCAGCTTTAACTTGAGTTTTCAAGTTCCAATTTATATGGTCAATGGTATATTACCCAACCTCACCCCTTTCTTGTTGGCAGAATTGGCATTGATTCACTGAAGGAGATGTTATGATTAATCTATTAAAGATTGAAAAATCATGGTTAGTTTACCATATTTCGTTGTTTTTTGTTCAAAATTCCAGGCATGCCATAAAGGTACAGTAGCTACTAAGAAGAAAAAGAATCCTCAACTCTATTCAACCATCTCAAAGATGCATATGTTTTTTCTCTTTGCCTATAATTTTACTCAGTGTAGTTCCACAGAAATTCTGAACATCTGTATGTGGGATAAAGAGATTTTAGAATTCCATTTTGCTTGCAGGGGTTTGCCGAGAAGTTAATTTTTCGCCTTCAGACTTGCAATGAATGTTTTGAGGTGATTATGAGATCTTGGCTTTGGAAGAAGCATAGACAACACAGCAGGTGTGTCTGTGTGTACCTTATTTTGAAAAAATAACTGGGAAGTAGGTTCCTGGACAATGAGCAACAAGAATGAAGAAAATGTTGGAACACAATTGAGATTCCTTTTTTTTAAAATGCTGCACTGGCTTTTATACTTTTCAGTTAAAATGGACATTTTTATTGACGTCAATTTCCGTGTAAACTTCAGGTCAAGATTTTATTGTATTTTTATCCTTCTCTTCTTTCCTCAGAAATATGATCAGGTGTGGTGCTAGAATGAAAGAAATTTATGCCGTGGCAGCAGAAAGATGGCCATGGCCTTTCTTACTTTTCCATTTTGATTGATTGAATTTAATGCTTTGATCGTAGTCATCTCCCCTGCAAATTTACTCTCTCGGTCTTCATCTTCCTCTGTATGTTTCTCGGGTTCTCTTCCCTGCTACTGTTTTGTTGTATCAGGTGCCTCCTGATGCAGATGAGCCACTGTTCAAACAAATAGCAAACCAGTTTGTACATGATCGTTCACGTCCCGTGCCTGCCTTTGTTATGATTTCATTGCGAAAGTGTAAACAGGTTGTTTCCGTTGACTTTATTTGCTTGTTCCAGGTCATTTCTGTTGAACAAGAGAAAAAAGAGAAAGCAGAACCGTTCCGGGGGAAGAAAGCATGGAAATGATCAGAACCATGTATTAGCACGTCGTGAAGCTTCTTCATCAACGTGCTAATGAAAGCTTCTACGTGATGCAGCTCATGGTATTAAAGCCAGGTGCCAAAATTGGTGCGACTCATTGTTGATCATCACAGTAGCTGATTAGGGTTAAATTTATTTTTAATATTAATATATATATCTTAAAGTTCAAGAAAAACTTTAAAATTTTCATAGACTGCGATGAGCACCCAAGCTGGTGATCAAGGACTCGGTCCAGTCCTTGAGTTTCCAAGAAAGGTCGGTCCTATGAGGCGTTGCCCCTCCCAAGAAAACATTTTTTATGTCCAGAAATCTTGTTCGCCTTTCTCCAAGTGTCAACAACCTTGGAATCAAAACTTCTTTTAACTTCTTGGATGGGAAAAATTTAAAAAAAAAAAATTGAAAAAAATATGATTGCTAGCTACAGAGAAGAGTGTGCCTACATAATTACTCGAACGCGGGTCCTTATAAATTAACTGATTTCCTAGGGTAAATATACGAGGCACACACCTTGAACGTCTTTTGCAGCAGAGCAAAAGCAACATTTAAATATCACAACTCTCGTTTTGAATTCCCAGTTGAACAGAGGGAAGGGGAGAAAAAATAAAATACAGGGCGGATGGGAACCAAAATATATTTGCTTACTCTTCTGCTAAACATGAAGACGGATCAGTGCTCTGACCGAATACATCAGGAATTCCATCCCAGTTCTTTCTTTCTCTTGCGTCCCAGTACCTGCCCATATAACAATAACATCCATCCTCGTCCTTCCGGAACCATCTTGGTTGCCACCCCCTTTCCTGCAATTTCCTCGCCTGTTTCACGAAGAAAACGTATATTTTACTTGAGAAAAATAAAAGAAAAGAAGAATACAACCTTTTTGTTTTTCCTGATGAGCATGGGAGAATGAATGATACAGACACACTAAAGAACCGCAATACAACACCATAAACCCAGTGAATCCTAATGCACCTTGATATCATCTAACCAATCAGCACAGAAGAGAAATTAATGATTATAGGGAGCATAAACTTCAAAGGGGATTCCATCACAAGATCTTATAGATGATGAGACAGCCAAAAGTCTCTGCACAAATGAATGTGAACTATAAGGAAAAACAGATGCTCCAACAGCACGGCCATAACATTTTGTTTTGTTCAGCTTATGGCATCGCCTATTAAAGATAGACAAGCAGGTACCTGTCTTTGTAGCTGCTCCAGTCTCAACTTCTCTGAATTAGCCAACTCATATTCCCCATTTTCTAAGTGTCTCTGATCTGGTCTCAATCTTGAGTCAGTAGGAGGCAATTTTTCCAACAAGCCAGGAGTGAGTTCATTCAAAGATATTGCAAAAGGGGTGAGATTGTATCTTGTCTTGGTAACAGATTTGTCCCTTTCCCAGAGCAAGACAGCCTCCGTCATTGGATCGTAACCCTTTGGCTTTGTAGTTGGATCCCCAAGCACATAATACATTGCTTCATCCCACTTCCCAACCAGCATTGCTACCTTCTCTCCTGTTCTATTATCTTGTACAAATCCATGGACCTACAGTAGAGAAAAGACGTTATGTCACCTTTTAGACACTTCTCATATCGTATCATTTATACCATTTTTATGTTACTAAATGGGTGTGCCGTACTTCACCCAATAGCACACTTGCACTTTGGACCTTGGGCCCAGGCTAAAACCCCTCGGAGCTTAAGAGTGCCTAGCAGCTTTAACAACATTAAAGTCTATTAATTAAGGGTGGTGTTATTCCTACTCCACTTTCGTGTTGTAATCTCATTCAACATGTTGCTTAAATATGACTATATTGGTCGTTACAACAAAAGTGAAGTGGAATAACAAATTAATATTGATAGTATACTCTAACTCTATATCTTATAATATTAATATAAATCTATATTAAGAGAGAATATAAGAGAAGGCTTTGGACTTTGGCCCAATGATCTCTCTCTCTCTCTCTCTCTCTCTATATATATATATATATATATATATATAGAGAGAGAGAGAGAGAGAGAGTATGGTAACGACTCTAGCTCTGGGCTAGCCCAAAAGGAGCAGGTTGTTATCATACTCTCTCATGTTGTTTGTAATATAAAGAGATCATTAGAAACTCCCAATGTAGCTCTGGACTCATGGATAGCTATCGTGGTGGATCCCAATTTTATGTGAACGAGGAAGCCATACCAGGAGTACTTCTATGTATTTATGTATAATGCAGGCATGAAGAAAGAAAAAACTAATAGAGCCTGATGGAAAGCTATGTAAGTCATCATCTACCATGAGTTAGAGCAAAGCAAACCATATCCAACCTTTAAGGAAAGAGAGGGGAGGGAATAAATGATATAACTCTTCCACATCTGATGAGTGGATTAGAGAACCCTAAACACACCATAGGAGAGCTGAGGTATGTTATTAAGCTGCCTCAAAGTGCTAATTATTTGAGTTCTAAAAAACTGTCATTATTATTCGTCTAAATTCTTTTATCTCATCTTTTCTGGCTCAATTTTCTGCTGCTCCATACATTTCATAAAGCATTCTGCCTGGTTTAACAGCAGCTAGCAATATATGGATTATGGATTAATAATCTTCCAAAAGGCCCTGGGATATACATTGATGGAAAGGTTGTTAATCTCTTTAACAAACAAGAACGGAAAATGATGAAATCACTTTACTTTTTGCCCTTCCTCCACTTGAATATTTATCTCTATATGGTTTTCTACAAATTAGGAGAAAGGGCAAGGAGGTCAAACATCTTTTAGTACAAGGTTCATAATTTATTTTTTTTTGGAACAAAAACTAAAGAGGGCAACTGCCCCCCTGGTTGTATGAGAAATATAATAATTACCTGATGGGGATTTCGGTCTATGATGGACTGCTCCTTGAACTTGAGCTTGCAAGAGTAGTTTCCACTGCCCTTGATGCGCATTGTTCCATAGTGATCGCAATAAATTTTACCAAGTATAATGTTGTATATGGAGGTGGTGACCTTGCTCCACTGAAAGGTCTCACCATCCTCAAACTGCAGGGTGAGGACACCAACAGGATCAAGCTGAATAGACCGCCCCCAAAACTTCCCTTTGAGATTGGAGTCAGCCCAGAACTTCCAGCCTCTTCCCTCACAGTGGCAAGCAACTACCATAGGGTGGTGACTTACCTGAATAAAAGGCTAGTCAAACATCATATCAAGGATAAAGAGGCTGAATAAAACTAGGATTCATTTCTCTTTCGATACTATTCAACATCAATAGTAATTGTACATCTGATGCAAGAATTAGTCACAATCAATTTAAAACATAAGGTGGAAGAAAGAGCATTACTTTTTCTGAGAAAAAACGAAGTCCTT
The DNA here is from genome assembly GCF_005239225.2 of Populus alba. Lineage (NCBI taxonomy): Eukaryota > Viridiplantae > Streptophyta > Magnoliopsida > Malpighiales > Salicaceae > Populus > Populus alba. The sequence continues at coordinate 7,308,387 of NC_133293.1, forward strand.
TATCTGGATAGTCAGCCTCATAGGTCTCCCCAAGGAGAGGGTTGAAGGGTTTGCACTGTCGACCTTCTGTTGAGGCATACCCAGATACAGCAAAAGCTGCAATGTTTAGAATTCTCATCAAATCATTCCCCTGCAACATGCAAAATCTCATTATGTATAAATAAAAATGCTTACTCAATGACATCCTAATACAATATAAGAACCATAAACAGTTCCCACATGAACCAAATAATGGAACTAATTAAAAACAACAAAATAGAATTTTCAATAAACTTTTGCTTACACAATATTAGTTTTCTACAAATATGTTCAAGGTCTGAGCACCTCATTATCCATAATGAGAAATAAAGGCCTTAAACAGGCTTTTTTTCAAACCAGATAGCCCTCTAAAATGAAACAGGCAGGCAGGCAGAATGACCTTAGTCCATTCCAAGTTCCCTAAATGGGGATCACAATCACCAAGAACCCAAGTAACAGCAAGTTACCAAATTGAATCAGTGGTAACAAACAAAACAAAGGAAAGAAGTTGATTCGTTAATTAAAAGAATAAAAAAAAAATCTGTTACAGTCCACCAATGCTTGATCAACCAACTACCTGGACTAAAATGTAACAAGCAGGTCATGCTTTAAAACTGCTTTGTCACAAAAGAAAGCACAGCTGAGGACCTGACCTGCTTTCCCCATTCCAATGCTCGGTCAACCAAGTACGAGTACTCCAAATCCTCAAAGCACTTCTGCAGTGAAGAGAGTGGTTCATTAAAATAAACAGGAAGACAAACACCAGACAAGTCCTTCCCGATATTGTCCTTGATAATTGACCATAGTCCAACAGGCTTCTCTTTCTCCTTCGGTTCTGGCAAATTATCTCTTCTTTTAACATAAGGATATTGAACTGTCATGATCTCCTTCTCAACCCCAAGCAAAAGATCAGGACCATCTTTATCATATATACCAGCATTTCCAGCAGCTTCCCTACTCCGATAGGAAGCACTTCTTAAAGCATCTGCAGACAAAAAGTCATTTGTATCAAAGAAAATACCGTCATCTTCATCTGATTCAACATCTCCTCCATCTTGACTTTCATTATCAGCATCAAAATCACTCGCACTGGCCTCTGACATGACAGAATAGAAATCTGTGACATGGAAAGAACATGAATATGAGTAATTTTTCAACACTCGCACCAACAACAAGTCTCATCAGAAAACTTAGAGCGCAGAAATGCCTTTTAAACAATCTAGCTAAGTTTATCATAAAGTTGAAATAGAGATTGTCAAAGACTGTCGTGAGGAAGGAGCCATGTACAAAGTACAAAAATCCACCAACTATAACTGATACCGGTAGAGAACTTACAAGTTTGCTTGTCTATTTTGTTTCAACATGCCAAAATGAGACAAAAAAATCAAGTTACAGAAGAACCAGGAAATTGATTAAAATTATTCAGCATGTAGAATTCCAAAATGATCTACAAGGTTGATTTGCTCCATCAAAATATCAACCAACGACTTTTTCCTTATTTCCCCAACAGTGGTATGATTGAAGTATTTTCACACAAAAGGCTATGTAAACTCTTTCATTAATAAGACCTGATAGGCTCTAGCATCAAAATATGGTAATAACAGAGATCTAAAAGCAAAACTAACCACTAAATCGTCTATTTGCTTGTCCACAATATGAATCGCGTTCCTTCGTTTCATCTACCACAGTAGTTTCCAGCTCTATTTTCTCTGTCTGCAAAACAAATTGAAGTGTGAAAATTACTCGATAAAGTTCTTCATCACTGATCCAGCATCATATGCATGAGAGATTCTGTGTGCTTAAATATGAAAGGAATAAAATTTCATAAAATGATGATCATCAAAGAAACGTCACTATTAATGCCTTATAGTTCAATGCACAGTTTGCAGCAATACATATTCATTCACATAAAACATAAAATGAAAACCTTCTCTCTTTTCCGTGTCTCTGAAGTACCAAGAATTTTTTGTTTCCTTGTAAGCATATTTGAAATATGAAGCATTTGGGGACACTGTCATTCTCATTTATTTGAGATTCTAATTGATGGTGCTATCATAGTTGAGAGAGGAACTCTCCTCTTTGAAACCTAGGGTAGGTCAATTGGTTCTTCATCAACCATGAAATCTTTTTGACCTAGGAATGAAGTATCTTAGCAGATTTATTAATTTAATTAGTCTAATGTATTATGAGTGATTTTGCAAATTCCAGTAAAACAAGGGTATTTTGGTAGTTTTTCCTAATTTTTAGGAGGTCTAACTTTATGTTGAAATTTGTAGTCTTTTAGGGGGCATTTGTTTTGCATAAAATGTTTTCTTGATTTTCTTGTGTTTTTTTTCCCATAAAATATTTTACAATAAAATTGGTCACCATAAATTTTTTTATGTTGATCTTTAAATTTAGTTCATTTGATGAAAAATATTTTAATCTCGTAAAATTTTGTAAAATATTTTATAGATAGTAATCCATTCATAATAGTATCCAATTATTTCAAACACCGCCATCCTATCACCAACTCACCGCCACCATCTTCACCACCAGTGCCACCACCAACACCACCACGCCTCCACTACGCCGCCACCACTACCATTGATATATTGGTGCATGTGTCTCTTCTACTAGTGTGAACATCTCAAATTCAATTGAAACAACAAAACCTATTTACTGCAATTCTTGAGCCAAATTCAAGGTGAATAATATATAATAACGTTTGAAAAACGAAAATGAGATGTCCAGCTTCATTCTCATGAAATTCTGGAATGTAAAAGTATGTTATACTCATGCTTGCATATATTTGAATTTATTATTGCACGGATCAAAGGTAAATAAAGGAAAAAAAAGAACCTCTAATTGCCTCAATGTGTCCAGCAACGTGATGTGTTTATGTTGCAGAGCCTTCAACCTGTTTTGCATCTCAGAGAGTTCTGATAACATAATGGACTCACAATCTTTGACGACTGTCTCGCCAACACCTTCCTGCACTAGTCGTGACCTTAACTTCTCAGTTGAAATGACAACATCTTCAGACGGTGAAAAATCACCGCTTGTCAACGCTCTAGGGAAAAGATCTTTAGCAGCCTGCAGGGCCTCAACCCATGCAGCTCTATCTTCTCTCGTTACGCAACACAAGTGAAGAGTTTTTGTTCCAGTGAATATGGTGAGCCTCTTGTCATCTGATTTGCTAGCTCGAAATGAAGAAACCTGCTTGCAAATTAAGGTTAAAGACCAAACAAGCTACCACAAAAACATAGAAACTTATTGGAAATAGGGGTCATAACACGTTACTACATGACTGCTGCCTCTGAATTGAATAACATCAGTGAGAAGATAGATAAGTTCATCATGTATCATTGGAACATTAAAAGAAAATCAGCTTTTCAAATCATGCACTCAACTTCAAAGAGATAGATGCTCGAGGAATATTAAAAGAAAATCACAGTACATAACAGACATGTAAATTATTGGATTCGGGAGGACTTGAATATCATTATCACTATGTATAACCACCAGCACATAATTTATAAGAAATTCCTTTAAATGAATTTCCTAACGATACACGCTGACATAAAGGACTATTAGTAAAGTTTGGCAAGAGACAATAGCATCAAACAAATCAGCAGAAACAAACAACCAAATAATAAACATATTTCGTAATGATCCATGCTCACATAAACAACAAAAAAGCAAGGAAAAGTCAACAAAAAGAAAAGGAGTTTGTTCTTCTTTTGTACTGTATATAATAAAGAAACAACCTTCAAGTGAATCTCGCCGAATGGCTTGCACTGCCTGAGCCGATTATTACTACCACCACCATTACTGCTGCCGCTGCTGCTGCTACAACTCCAATTGACTTTTTTCATGTACCTCAAAGAACCTTCTCCGATAACCCTAACTCCCTTGTCTCTACCTGCTGGACTCGTCAAAATCTTATCAGGTCCATGAATCTTATAATACGACAGCACTCCATCTTCAAGCATAAACCACCGAGACCTCCATCCCTTCCCATAATTCACCCATTTGTACAGAATACCCGCTACACTCACGCTCCCACTCACACTATAAACCTTCGAGTCTTCGATTTCTTGGCTTACAATCGATGAAAACTTGTCGAGGTCGCGAGATGCCTGAGCTGAAAAACTCTGTTTTGAGCTTTGATTTAGGGTTCTAAGTGAAGAATCAAGTCCTAATTGCGACTGACTCACTGATTTGGCCACAACCGGGTTGGCCCGATCCCGATCGATAGATACCGGAGCAATGCAGCAGAGAGGATTCATTTTTTAGGCCGAGCTCCGAATTGGTTCGGATCGGATAGCAAATGCACGGACCCGATCGGAGCTCCAAGGCTTTAGCGAAACGAAACGTCTCGTAAATGACATAAGATCCAGGAGATACGAGTATAAATTGAAGAGGAGAGGAGAGGCGGGTGCTATAAATTTTTGAGAAGGAGGTAGCTAAGCTTAGCTAGCCTGTAGGCTATCCATGCTAATCATGGTAGTAAAAGAGGAGAGAGGGGAGGGGGGAGGGGGGAGGGGCTGCAAGACGCACACTGGATCCCATTTAAGGCAGTGCTGATGCAGTTGTCAGTAATGCAGAGGGGGAGAAGAGAGAACAGTGTTGTAGTAACAGTGCAGTGTGGACTCGAAGCGTAGGTTAAGCTAAATTACGCATTTTAATAAAAAGAGAAAGAAAGAAAGCGGGCGCATGATTTGATGACCTGATGTTGATTATTTTTTTATTTTAAACTTTTGTTGTGTTGTTGTTTGTTGTACAGATACGAGAGAGAGAGAGGGAGGGAGGGAGTGGGGTCAGGTGGGTGGGGTCATAATGGTTGTGGAGAGACAGCTAGCGTGCGCAGTTTGGGCAGCGGGGGGTGTGATAGTGGAATTGAGAGTGTCCTTCGGCTGAATGAGTGCCACACTTCCTTGTATGGGCCCCGGCCCATTCTTCTCAAAACTGTGAAAATGACTTGGTTAACCCTAATTCTTGTTTTTATTAGTTTTGATTAGTGCGTTTGATTCCCAAGGCCAAGGGTATTCGACCAGTCAATTTTTAACATGGCAGCGACGTAGCAGCGCAAGAAAACTTTAATGAACGGATGCTTCGAACACACAAATTATATTATTATTTTGTAAAAGACTAAAACGCGTGGATACTATGCCCCCTCTCATATTTCATTGTGCTTTAGGTTTTTTTTTTTAATTTGATTCTTAGATTTTTAGTTAGTTTGATTGCATTCTTTTCAATTAAATTTAATAGTAATTGAATCAAATTTATTAATTAAAAATAAAGTTGAAAGATAAAGAATCAAAGTAGAAAAAAAGTCATAAATAGATGATGGTTTCAAAGTTCATATGAAACATTAATTTAGGCCTTGTGTTTTAAAAAATTATACATAATCGGTACCTTAATATTTTTTTCAATTTAATTTTGTTACAAAAATTTATTTTTTATTTCTTAATTTCTAATTTAAAAAATGAGAGAGAGATCACAGGATTTTGACGAAAAAAAAATATTGTTGCCACTGAGTTAGCCCGCCAAACATAGTTATTATTTGTGTAAATTAATCCATCTGAATAAGAAGAGTTCATATTAAATATATATATTTTTTTTTACCTTTAAATTTTGTGAGAAAATAGATTTGAGCTCAAGAAGATTTTGAGTTTTGGGTTGATTTTGATTTTTTACAATTTTTTGGGTTTTTTAAGCCATGGGTAGGTTTAACATTGTTTCTATGATGTTTTCTAAATGTTTTGGGTAAATAAATGGGTTGGAAAATGAGTTTTTTTTATATTAAAAAAAAAAAACCTCAAGCCATGATTTCATGATCACAACATTTACTGAAATCTAGGCATAAACAGATAACATATTGTTTGATTTAAAAAAAAAAAATTGAGGTGGACAATGCAACAAAAAAAAGGGCTTAGACATGTGGGTCTTGACAAAATGAGTTAGGCCCAGTGGGACCTGGTCTTTTTCTTTTTTATATTTTATTTTTTTTCAAAAATATTTTTTTATTTATATTTAAATCAATACAACTTCTCTCTTTTATTTTGATTGTAGAGCCTCTTTTAAATGATGGATTTTTTTGTTATTTTACATGTATTTAATTTTTTTTAATAGATTTTTATTATTCATCTATATTTTTTAATCTTTTATATGGGTAAACTTTATTTTTTCAAATAAAAAAAAAATCAAATGATATTTCTAACGCGTTTTAGCCTTGCATGGTATTTTTTTTCCTTTTATTTTACTCAATCAATTTAATGTATGTATCAATTTCTATTATTATTTGATTGAATAAAAAAAAGTATTTTCAAAAATAAATTTAGCAAACATAACTAGTTAAATGTCCCGTCTTGCGAGATGAAAAATCTTAATATGCATATGTCTCTTAATTTTTCCAGATTTATCTTTAGTTATTATTTATGACTTTTATTTATTTATTAACACACATAGTTATTGATTTATTTGATTACATGCATGTCTGAACCTTTTTATTTTCTAAAACAACACGTCAAAAAAACTTGTGTGTATAGTTTTTTTGTTGAAAAAATTAAATATGGCTCGCAACGAAAAACAGGTCACATAACTAGTTTATATCTAAAGCTAAATGAAATCAAACTTTTATTGTACATGCATTTATAACTTATTGTGCTTTGTATGGTAAATTTACTATTTTACCCTTGCCTTGTAAAAACAACTTGCTTTGCTACGAGGGCAATCCAGTCTTTTCATAAGAGTTCAAATGTCTTTGCCAAATTCACAAGAGTCATTATAGTTATCTCATATATTTTTTATTATAGTAAAAGTACTAAATTAGCCTTGAAAGTTATTTTCATTTGATTACTTTAAAGGGCATTTTTGGGTTTTTATGTTTTTCTAAAAATTAGAATGACCAAATTGCCCCATTAAATCAAATTTCCTAAGCTTAGAGTCCTTAAGTCTTTTTGTAATTCTTTTATAGGTTTTTTTGTTATTATAAAGTTGGGCTAGGGGTGATTCAGTTTTTCTCCATTATTAATGTGCCAACCTTTAAGGGGACTTCCCGCTCTTTAATTAGCGTGAGCCATCGTTAAGTGTAAGATGCCAGGTTCTTCTACGGCCCTTTAAGCTCCACAACACCCTTTTCCACGTGGGGCAACGCTTGGAAGCTCCATAATAGTTTGTCATTGACCACCCCTTCCTTTTCTTTTCTTCTTCAGTCTCTCATTTTTCATTGAATTTTGTGTCTGGCCATGAAAAAAAATCAACTTTGTCTTCTTTATTTTATGAAATGTCATATTTGATCCTCAATGTTTTGATTTTAATATTTAACTTTTGATCATTTTATCACCCTAAATTGAAAAAAAAATGATAAAAAAATTTTCTCGAGTCAACAATAGTCAACTTGTTACACCCGAGTTAATATGGCTAATTGCAAGACACGCAACTCGAATCATGAAATAGTGATAATCCCATATAAAATAAATCGATACAAAATATGAAATCCAATATATAATAAACCCAATGTTAAATGATTATATTAAAATAAAAACACTAAGTTTGAACTTAAAAAAATAATCCTCAGAGATTTTAAAGACCAAAATAGACCTTGACATTTCATTATTGATTCCCATAGTGAAATACCAAAGCCTTTTTTACTATACTATATATATGGTTTGCACTTTGTTGTGCTCCAGTCAAGATTTTTCTTAGCTTAAAAAAAAGCTAAGGAAACAAATCTAAGACTTGAGTTATTGGACCAATTGGTAGTTTAAATAATATGAATAAATAAAATATAACAACAGTAAATAAAATGAAAAAAAAAAATGATAACAAAGAAAGGTTAAAAAAAAAAAGAACATTAGCTTATTAAAGGTACAAAAAATAATGTTGAATGGTGAAATTGAAGAAAATAATAAAAGCAAGAAAAAAAAACAATTTAAATTGGATTGATTATCAAACTTCATGACAATAAGCATAATATTTTCACCAATTAAATTCCCTGATAAAATTAATTTGACCCATTTCAAGTATAATTAAATCCTTGCACCTGATTCTATCCTTTAATTAAACCTAAATTTATTCTTAAACATGATTAAACTTTAATTTGCCTTATGATTAAATTAGATTGGCATATTAAAAATATAATCAAGTCACTAGTCTTAATTTTTATGTAACTTCGTCCAATAATCATTTAATTTGACTTTAAATCTGTATTATTTCTCTAGTTTTGATACAAAAGGATACGTTAGGCTCCTAATTTGTCAAAATTTTTAGCTTGATTTTTTTGTATAATTGGAATCCTCTTCAGCTTACTTTTGCCAAAATACCAATATTCTTACTATTATTATTTATTTTAAAAGAAAAAATGTAAAATTTCAAGGAATAACTTATAAATAAGTTATGACATAACCAATAAGATCCCACCCGCTAAGAAGACAATGAATACTTAAACAAAAGTTTAAGGAGTAAAGTAAGTGATTGTCCAAACTATTATAAAAATCAGCGTACTTCACTCTCTATCCTCATCCTTTAAATTTGCGTTGTTTGATATTGTATGTGGTGTTGATTTTTCAAGCATTTAGTATTGAAATTTAAAGTTTTAGAATTTGCAATAAAGCCATAATTCACCTTTTTTTAAGCTTTATAAGACTTTCTAGAAAAACCTAAAAAATCTTAAGCCTTAATCTATTATTTTAGTAGGATGAAAGACTAAAAACACCTCAATGGAACTCTTATCGGCAAATAAAACTTCTTGTCACCAAGATCAACTATTCTAATTATCGTAAGGTTATCAACTAACAACTTTCTCTTTTTTGTTTTTAGAGGAGTTCCATTCTTAACTATTTTAGTTATCGAAAAGTCGTCTACTAACAAACTTTTTTTTTTCTTATTTTTTAAAGAGTTCTATTCTCCTCTCTTAGATATAGAGACTGAAACATGATAAAAATAAAATTTTAGATTAAAATATAAAATTTTCACCATAAAAGGACCTAAAACAAAACAAAAAAGAAATTTCACGGGCTAAAATCGTTAAAAACCGAGGAAGGAATAGTGGTGTAAATAATTTATGCCACGATGCACAATATATAAACAATAATTGTAACAAACCCTTTAGCTTTTCTCTTGAGTTTTAATTTTAATATCTAAAATGGACTTCTCGAATATAAAATTTATAAAATATTCTCAAAAAGTTATAGAAGGTGATTTTTGTTATTTGTTAATAATTTATTAGAAATGTACATATATTTATAGACTAAGTTGACTCAAGTAATTTGTCAAATATATAAAAAACCAAGTTCAATTCGGTTATTTAATGCATTGAACCAAGTTCGCATTCTCATCGTGCGCGATTTGATGTAGTTTCCTCCTTTTCAAAGATCAAGGATGCAATTAAAATTTATTTAACAGTATAGGGGCAGGTTTGTACTTATATATTTTTTGAACTATTCCCTTTACCGTACATGTTGAAACTTTCCACCGTAGGCGTCACGTCACATTCACCCCACAAGACGGTGCCGCCACTCTTGTTTTAGCCTTAACATTCCCATGGTCCCACAAAGTTCCCTCAAATGAAATAACCGACAAGTGATCGAAGGCTAAAATATCCACGGTCCTAAACCATAGTAACGTAAATTGTACGAAGATTGTCAAACCCGGTTTAAGGAATTGCTTAACAAAAACACCCCTGTACTTCCAGAATAAGCAATTAAGTACTTAAAATCTCAATTGTAGCAGCATTAATCAAACAAGGATAATGATTTTAATTTTTCCACCAAGATTATTAAATTAATTACCTTAACATTGTCCATCAAATAACAATCTTAGTAATTTAGACCCATGAACACAAATCTCCTCCTAAAATCGATTTTAATTTTGATTCTCATTAAGCTTAAAGTTTATCATAGTTTTCAGACTCGGTTTGATCCAAAACCCGAGTTTCGGGTTTTGACCTGGTCACCGGATCGTCCGGATTAATTTTTTTTTAAAATCAAAATGACGTTGTTTTAGTAATAAAAAACAAAAGTCAATGGGTTGTAACCGGGTTTTTGACTGGGTCTTGCCGGGTTAACCCACCTGATCAGCCGGATCACACCAAGTTTTTTCTTCCCTTTTTTTTTTTAATCCGGCCTTTTTCCAGCCTCGAGTCGGTTGGGTCCTGGGCCAACCTGTTGGGCCGAGCCGGATTTTAAAACTATGGAAAAATGTTACAAGTCAACCTAAGAACAAATGCTGTTGATCTTGGACATAGGGACTAAAACGGCTACAAATTGAAACATCAAGGAGTAAATGGATTAGTGTAAACATACAGGGACTTCAATGCTCAGAATCTAACTTTCCTTGAAAACCAAAAAACCCACAGAACAAATGAGAGAGAGAAAGTGCTTGCTGTTGTTGTGTTGGCGAATGAAAAGCTTGGATTGGATTGCCAAGAAAAGCATCCAAGACAGCAAGAAAAGAGACGAGAGAACAAGACCATCTCTCGACAATAATAATTAATAAAAGGATGAAGAAATTGATGAGGAGAAATCATCTTACCTCGTTGAGTTCATTTCCTTCTTGTTGTTGAAATGGAGACAACCTTTTTGTTCACCAAATTACCATTGAGTGGCTGCTTTCACTTGGGATTCAAGTCACCGTCTTCTTCCTTTTTTTCGCGCTTCTCTCTCGACCATGACCTTCTCTCTTAAACCCTCTTTTGAATCCCCCTTGCTGATCCTTCTCTACCTTCACCACTATTCCTTCTTTATCTCTCATGGACGCTACCTCTCGTCCTGCCGTCGTCATTGACAACGGCTCCGGGTACTGTCTCTTTCTTTGTTGCGCGCAAGGTGTTTGATGCAATGTCTCAATTAATATTTTTTTTGATTAATTGTGTGTTTTGTTGCTGTTTTGCAGGTATACTAAGATGGGATTTGCGGGAAATGTAGAGCCGTGTTTTATTTTACCATCAGTAGTAGCAGTAAACGAATCGTTTTTAAATCAATCGCGAACTTCTTCTTCGAAAGCAAATTGGCTAGCGCAGCATAGTGCAGGGGTTATGGCCGATCTAGATTTCTTTATAGGAGACGAGGCGCTTGCCAAATCGAGATCTAGTAATACTTATAATCTTAGCTATCCAATCAAACATGGTCAAGTCGATAACTGGGATGCCATGGAAAGGTACTGGCAGCAGTGTATTTTTAATTATTTGCGTTGCGATCCAGAGGATCATTACTTTTTATTGACTGAAAGCCCGCTTACTGCACCGGAGAGTCGTGAGTATACCGGTGAGATTATGTTCGAGACATTTAATGTTCCTGGGCTATATATTGCCGTCAATTCTGTGCTCGCTCTTGCAGCTGGTTACACAACATCCAAGGTTGGTTTTTTAGAATTTCTTGGTCATTTTTAATCGTGCAAATTTCATTAGAGGCCGGGTTTAGAATGAAAATATTGGGTTTTGAGTTTTGGTAGTTGTTTTTATTTTATTGAATTTAGGGTTTGGTTTTGCATTTTGATTTGGAACTTTAAAGTAGGGCTTGAAATGATAAACGGGCGAAGCATCTCATAGGTTGCTCGTGAGTTCATTGTAATATGTATTTTAGTAGTTTTAGTGGAATGCTCAAGCTACCTAATTGAATGTGAATAAGTTTACTTGTTTGTATTTTCCCTGTCATTGAATTTTGGGGGATGACTTATTTGACATATGCAGCAATCTATGGTAAATGTGTGTGCTCTTGAATTAATCATTAAACAAAAATATGCAAGTCAAGAAAAGCCATTGACATGTATACCTGTCTTGAAATTAATGATTTCTTGCAGCTAAATTTGAAAACATAAACATAAACATAAACTAGCTGGTGTTCTAATTATGTTGCTTAAGGTTAAGTGCTTTGAATTGGTGGCACGATGTGTTCTTTGAGAGAGACGATTCTGATTTTTTTGAGGAAAAAAAGAAGAATTTAATACTAATATGTTTCTTGTGCTGTCCTTTTTAGTATTTAACTGCAATTGAAGTTTTCATTTTAATCTTGCTCATAAGTTGTATGATTATGATCCTTTTCCTTTGAGATTGACCTACAGTTCTTGTTAGTGTGAGATGACAGGGGTTGTTGTGGATGCTGGAGATGGAGCTACTTATGTTGTACCTGTCGCAGATGGTTATGTTATTGGGAGCAGCATTAAGTCAATCCCTATTGCTGGCAAAGATGTTACTCTATTTATCCAGCAGCTCATGCGGGTAAGTTGGTTTTGACTTCTAGCAATCGGATTTGGTATTGGGCACTCTAGATATACTTCCCTCACTGATAGCATTTTTTTTTTTTGTCATGTTTGGTTTATTTTTAGACGTGAAAGAGGAAGAAAAGTAAGGAAAATACATGAGAATGGGTAGGCAGGGAGGAGAAAAGTTATTTACTTATTCTTTTTTTTTTCCCTTTTTTATGGAATGCTATTTTGTTTTGGAGAAAATTGTGTCTGAATTTTAATTGAGAGCTTACACCTTTTGCTAAAATGTTCTTGACATGCCTAGATATTTTTCCCCTCAAAATCTGATCTGTTTTAGATGAAAATTCTTATGGTCATGAAATAGATTTTATAGAACTTCCTCTTAGTTTTGAACTAAAAATGGAAATTAGAAATTGTCTTCCTGACTTGGAACATTCTTTTTAGTTCTATGAGCATGATCATTTGAAACATTTAATGGAGAGGTCCAGACCATAATTCTGCAGTTTCATGATGTGACACCTAATGCTTTTGTCTTGCACTAGCATCCGAGGCAAGATTATGGTCCATGCTTAAGACATGTTTTCCTACGACTTGATTGTTGAATTCAATTGCTTCATCTGCACTCCTCTTATTCAACCTCTAACTTGAATTTGTCACCATACATTGTATCCACCATCAATCTTTTGTGATTTAGCTTTTAACCTGTTGCTGTGCGTTGTATTAATTTTGCTTGTCTACTCAGTCCTTATTGTTTGCAAAAGTTCTATCAACTCAGTACGGAATTGATCTTTAGAGGCAACCATGGGTATAACTTTCGGGACCTTTTGGTTATTTATGCTTCTGTGTACCATTGCAACACTGGAGTTTTTACTATCCTGTTTACTTTGTGTTAAATAGAAAAAACCATTTAGGTTTTGCTGTAAGTGAGAGAGACAGACAAGGTGGATTCAAGCTTCTCTCTTGTTTTCTAATCCTTGTAGATGCTCAATCATAAAGTCATCAATTACTTACTAAAGTAATGTTCATATATTTGTACTTGCCATTTGAGTCTACGGATTTGGGGATTGTATAGCAATGGTATTGACTGAGGTTTCCTTTTTGTATTCTGCGGTGTAGGAAAGAGGAGAGAATGTACCCCCGGAAGATTCATTTGAAGTAGCTCGGAAAGCAAAGGAAATGCATTGCTATACTTGTTCCGATATTGTCAAGGTCATTTTTGCTTCTATTAGAATCTTGAATTGGATATATTGATCTGTATTGTCTTCATGCTTTCAGATAGAGCATAAAAGTTTCATTGGAATTATGCTGTTCTGCCACATCACATATGTTTGGATCTAGAATAACATAGTAATATTCCAAAATGATTCAGGAGTTCAATAAGCATGACAAGGAACCAGCAAAGTATATCAAGCAATGGAGAGGTATTAAACCAAAAACAGGAGCACCATATTCCTGTGACATTGGATATGAACGATTTCTTGGTCCTGAGGTTAGTTCTAGCTTTTCGAGCATGGTGTTTTCTGTGCAAGCAACTTAACTTATTTTATTGTATGGCAAACCATGGTTTTCACCAAATGTAGACGAGAAACAGGCTTGATTTATATAAACATCACTGATGTATGTACCATCTTGTTCCTCAGAGAAATTCCATTGGATTTGCTTATGAAGCCAAAATCTTTGGGAAATATTTATTCTTTAAGCTTTCTGTAAGAATTTCCCCACAATTGAAATATGTATTTCCTGCTTGCGCAGCACATGAGAGTAATCTTGCATACATGCTATGCAGTAATACTGTTGGTTACCCTTGCAATCGCTATTTTTGTCAATTCCTACTTTATTGAAATCATTTTCCCTGTAGTATCTAGATATCCTAATTACTATGATTCTGAAAATCTTTACACGCTGAAACTCTGAGATTTGCTTTAGCCACAATCTTCTTGAATACATGCCAGCGTTCAAATTGAAACTTAATTACATCCTTTTTTTCGGAGGATTGAACTCAATATCTTCTTGGGTAACTGGAGATGGTTTCTTATTGTCATGAATAAAAATACATGAATGCAAGAGTTACTTTTTAGTGTATGCCGAGCATTTGGTGAGCACAATTAATTCATTATAACATGTTGCTTGTGCGTGCTATCTTATATTTTCCACTGTACTTTGTTTTCTGATTTTTTTTAACTTTTTCATCAGGTATTCTTTAATCCTGAGATTTATAGCAGTGACTTTACCACTCCTTTACCAGCTGTGATAGATAAGTGTATTCAGTCTGCACCAATTGACACAAGGAGGGCTTTGTACAAGGTGAAGTATATCCATAGTCCAGGGAAAAAATAGTTCAAATTTTGGACCTTGTACAAAATTCATTCTGATGAAACAATACAATATATTTTACCCCAATAGTTAGGAACAATAAAAAGAAATTGAAATGAGATTGTGAATTGGTAATTTTCAAACTTTGGCATGAGCTATTTCTTCTCACATAGATGCAATTGATAATTGCAATTGCTTAAGTGAATACAAAGTTGCACTTAAGCACATTCTTGTATTTGCTCAATATCTTTCTTTTGTGCTTATTATCACACATTGGTTTTTATTTTGAATTTAGAATATAGTGTTATCTGGAGGATCAACCATGTTCAAAGACTTTGGTAGAAGATTGCAACGGGATTTGAAGAAGATTGTGGATACACGTGTTCTTGCATCTGAAGCTAGACTTGGTGGGGGAGTAAAAGTAAGCATTTTATTATTTACATGCACAATAAAAGGATATTTTCAAACGTATAATATTTCTTCTATTTTTATTCCTGTTGTGACTAGCGCAAAAATCTTGAACATGTTTGTTGTTTTGGGTCTCCAGTCACAACCAGTGGAAGTGAATGTAGTCAGCCATCCTATCCAGAGATTTGCAGTCTGGTTCGGCGGTTCAGTGTTAGCATCAACACCTGAGTTTTTTGCTGTAAGAATTATTCGGCTGGTCCATTTTCTTATATATATGAAAGCTTACAATAATCTCCATTCCCTTACAATGTGATGCACTTTAACTGCATTCTCCTTTGGATTCAAACTATGTTTCCTTGAGGCAGCCCGTGGGCCTAGAAATTTAACAAATTTTGAGCAATGACTTTCCACATTTGAAAATTCATGGCATGTTTGATCCTTTGCTTTCATTTTTCTAAAGAACAAACATTAAATTTAATTGTTAAAAATGAAAAAAAAATCCTAACACAGTTGCTCTCGTTAAGAAACTGAGAGAATAACACAATAATCATGTATAAACTGGTCAACACATGCAAAACAAACTATTTTTCATTTGCTTAAAACAGATTGTACCTATGCTAGCAGCGAAACAATTTGAAAGCGAATATTAAAACAATCATTTTGACACTTTACATAGATAGATGTGACAGATAGAAGAGAGATCGTATGCTTTTAAATTCATATTGGAAACCCAAGGAAAACTAGGGTCAACGTGTAAAGGAAAGATGCGACAAAGTTTGATACAAGGCTGAAAATTGAAAAATTAGTTTATAAGTTTTTTATATTACTATAGTTGATCATATGCTTTTTTTTTTTAATTAATAAAATAGAAACATTTTCCACTACTAAGCAATCCTTTTATTTGTCTTCAAATTGATCTGGTGCTTCTTAACTTTCTGCAAGTTAAAGATAAGTTTATCACTTGTTCCTGTAACAAGTTCATGAACACTTAAGCAAGCTCTTCTCTATCAAAGTTCAGATCCAACTAAGATTTAAGTGCAACCTTTTCATATTCATCTGTGAATTCTTGGAATTAGTGTGAGTTGAAGTAAAACAACAAATCTAGCATTGATTATTTTCTTGGTGACTGCTGCCTATTTTTTGTTGAATGTTGATCAGCCATGCATTTTGCTCATTGGCTTATGGACTCGTTCCTTCTCATGCTAGTGTTGCTCTAGATGGACCTTTTGTTGTTTTTCTTATTATTGTCATTATCAAAACATCATTTTGATCACTGTCATTACCACTACCACTTTTTTTAGGGAAATCAGAAGGTTTGATTAAAGGTTGTTTTCTGAAACAGAGGCATAGCAACAACCCAATTATTTTACGAGCTTCACAAATTTGGCACTCACTTTTTCTACAAAATGAAATTTGTGTGGTGTAATTAAGTAGTTTCGAGAAATTAATTCTGCTTAGCTTGAGGAATGCAGGCTGTTGGGCTGACTCTTTATTTTCTGGGATGGGGGTTGAAATAGGTTTTTGCTTTTTTTTTTTTTTTGTAGCTGTGGTGTCTATTTAATGGCCACATTTCCGGAGTTAAACATTCATGTCAGATTAAATTTGGATTTCAGACTATAACTGTGTCTACTTTGTGCACAGGCCTGCCATACAAAAGCAGAATATGAGGAATACGGAGCAAGCATTTGCCGCACAAATCCCGTTTTCAAGGGAATGTATTGATGCAAAAACCCAGTTGGGCAGATTGTTTACCAAGCACTTCCATGGCATTGTTCCATGGAGTGCCTCATCATTTCCATCTCCATCACTTGCCATGGTTCACTTTCCTTGGCCCAAATTTACTTGGTCTTCATGTATATTCACGGATTGCTGGAGGTGGTGTTAAACATGGACGCCCAGTCTTAATTGTTAGAAAAGAAGATGATTCCTTGTATCGATTCTTTCATTGATTAGCTGCAGCCTCCTCTTTAGATGTCTCAATAGGATGCAATTAATTGTGTTATTCGTAACCATATAGGAAATATCCTGTAGTTAAACATCATTTTGAGCCGGATTTTTAGTCTTCGGCTCCTTAGAATACGATAAAGATTTTTTTTTTCTTTCCCTTTTTCCATTTGCCTGTGACCAAAATGTATTCATTCGTTTGCATGAACTGCATAAATGGAAGTACTAATTTGAATCAGGGAAATGTTGACCTGAATTTCCACTTATACTCTCTGTGTTACAGAATTCCTGTACCGACATTATCTGTTATACAATAAATATTCATTGTATGAACTATGACTTCTTCATGCTCTTGTAAATTCGGGACCTGATAGAGATGTGTGCTGTGTTCTTGAGTTTCTTGCACGCACTTTTGTATTTGGCCAATTGATTTTCTGGTGGAAGATGTCTTTTCATGATGCAGATTCAACAGCCGCGTTGCTTGGTCTGGTAAACTTGAGGTAATTTCAAGTATAGTAAGATGTTGACAATAATTATCACCCTTTTTTTTTTTTTTTCCTGATTTGCCCATCTACTCCTCATGATAATTGAGCCCCTGAATATTTATAAACAATAGTGAATAAAAAAAAATAAGAAATAGATATTACTGTCATGTCGAGGTTTTTAAAACTCGATCAACTGAACCAACATGTAAGTTTTTTGCAATTAATTTTTCATTTTAATCGATTGATATTTTCATGTTGTGAAGTAAACTCACAAGTGCTGCATTCTTGCAAGCCGCTTCCATAGTCTCTTTTTCTGGGAGAGCGATTCTACAGGAGAAAAGCGACATTTCATGAACATATCACTTTAAAAGCAACCATACTTCAAAAAAAAAAATCAGCGGTTATTTATTTATATTAAAATAATATATATTTTTTATTTTTAAAACTAGCATATCAAAATCATTTAAAAATATAAAAAAAAAAAATTAATTTTTAATAATAATAAAAAAATTAAAATTTTGTGGCACCAGTGCCTAAGAGGTTTTAAGTTTAAATTCCATCAATAATGTTTTAGAAATATGACATACCTCTATTCAATATTCAACATTTGTATAGATAATGATCTTAGTTTTGATGTCACAAATGTCTTTTTAGACACAATGTTCACTGTTGAATGTCCCATCAACTTTGCCATCTATCAAGCTTATCGAGGAAAACAAAAACAATAAAATAAGTTTTATTTTTTTTAAAATATAAACCATTTATTAAAACCGATTAAATTTAAAGAGATAATTAAACTATATAAGATATAACTTTACTAGATTTCACATTAAATAATTGATCTCAATAAAATTTAATTAACAAGTTAATCCCTACTTCAATTAAAAGAATATTTAAGAATATAGTAATGAATTTTTTTCAAAGTATTTTTTATTTAAAAATACATCAAAATAATATATTTTTTATTTTTTAAAAATTATTTTTGATATTATTATATTATATTAAGACAGTTTAAAAATATAAAAAAATAATTTTTTTTTAAAATTTAAATTTTACTTAAATCTCATTTAAAATACAATACAAAACAGGCTAAATATCATATTCCGTATTTTGCCTTCTAATTTTTTTCTTCTAACAAATTATTTTTTTTTTCATTTTTAAAATTACACTTTTATGAGTTTAACGGCATATTGAGCCCGCGATAAGAGTTTTATTTTCACTGTATTTTTTTTTTCATATATATATATATATATATATATTTTGTAATTAGTCACATACCATTCACTAACCTCTAGAATATTTCATTTTAAGAAGAAAAGAAAAAGGTAAATAGCAATAAAAACGATTAAAGTTAAATTAATTGGAAAATACGATCAGGATTTACAAAATAAGAAGCTAATAAATTATTATTATCACCTTATTTTTTTCGGGTTAAAAGTTAAAACTGACGAACAACTTGCAAGATAAAAAAAAAAAAAAAAACACTTAAAACCGTGGCTGCGAGAGAGAGCTCGTGCCGGAGCCGAGAATAGAGAAAACCTGCGTGTTTGTCTACTCCAAGACAAAGCACAAAAACTTGAGTAAGAGAAGCGAAACTTTAATATTTCTATTGGGTATTATTTTGCCTTCTTGCAATCTAATAATTTGTTATTATCTGCGTTTTTTCCTATTACCGCTTTTCTTGCTGAAATTAGGTTTGCTAACTGACAATTTATCTTTCTTTTCATCAGCCTTGTATTTGATTTTCTCATTATCTCTTGAACTTTGGAAATGTTTTTTTTTTTTTTTTGGATTTTTAGGTTTTGTGATAATGGGTATCTGATTTTGTCATTTTTTCAAGATTCGAAGGTTTAAATACAAAGATTTATGTGTTATTGGTTATTTTACAACATGGGTACTAGGTAGTTCGCTACTTTGATTTGGTACTTCTGTGCTATGCAGTACTTTGCTTCTCATTTTTACCTTTTCCATGAAGATCCAATGTAGGTGGTGTTGTTATTTTGTTTATTTATATAGGTGGAGATATAGGGTTTGTTTAAAAAAAGTATATGTTTGTTGAATCCAAAGGTTGGTGAGCAAATGGATTACGAAGAAGAGGAGAAGATGCAATATCAGGGAAGCGGTGCCATACCTGCACTTGCAGAGGAAGAGCTGGGAGAAGATGACGAGTATGACGATCTATATAATGATGTCAATGTCGGGGAGAATTTCTTGCAGATGCATGGCTCTGAAGCGCCAGCCCCACCTGCTACAGCAGGGAACGGAGGATTCCAGACTCGAAATGCTCACGAATCAAGAGTTGAAACCGGGGGTTCACAGGTGCTTACTATCTCTGGGGCCGGGGTTGCAGTTGAAGGGAAATATTCTAATGCTGGGGCTCATTTTCCTGAGCAGAAGCAGACAGCAATTGGTGTCG
This sequence comes from Populus alba, assembly GCF_005239225.2. NCBI lineage: Eukaryota > Viridiplantae > Streptophyta > Magnoliopsida > Malpighiales > Salicaceae > Populus > Populus alba. Next base: position 7,328,160 of record NC_133293.1, read on the forward strand.
AAGCAAACGATGTAGGGTCCATTGGTTATGGTGATGGATCTTCTGTTGCTCAGAAAGGGAGGTTTATGGAGATGGGTCATGATGTTCATGTCAGGAACATGGGATTTCAAAAACCAGCATCAGTGCCTCCCGGTACAGGGGTCGATCCTTCTGATACAAGTAGAAAAATTGCTAACGAGCCTGAACCTTTGCCAAATACTGGCAGTGCTGGTCCTCGAGGTGTTCCACAGATTCAAGTTAATCAAATGAATATGAATGCAGATGTTATTCGCCCAGTGGTTAATGAAAATCAGGTCCGGCCACCTATAGAGAATGGTCCTACCACTCTTTATGTGGGAGAATTACATTGGTGGACCACCGATGCAGAGCTTGAGAGTGTTGCATCTCAATATGGAAGGGTCAAAGAGATTAAATTCTTTGATGAGAGGGCTAGTGGTAAGTCTAAAGGCTATTGCCAAGTTGACTTCTATGAAGCTGCTGCTGCAGCTGCATGTAAAGAGGGAATGAATGAGCATGTTTTCAATGGACGACCTTGTGTTGTGGCCTTTGCTTCCGCACAAACACTCAAGCAGATGGGGGCTTCTTACATGAGCAAAACCCAGGGTCAGCCCCAGCCCCAGTCTCAGGGAAGGGGGTCTATGAATGATGGTATGGGAAGAGGTGGTAATGCGAACTATCAAAGTGGAGATGGAGGAAGGAACTATGGAAGAGGTGGGTGGGGAAGGGGTGGGCAGGGAGTTCTCAACCGGGGACCCGGGGGTGGACCAATGAGGGGAAGAGGTGGCATGGGTCCCAAGAATATGGCTGGGAATGTTGCTGGAGTTGGAAGCGGTGCCAATGGTGGAGGGTATGGACAAGGAATTGCAGGTCCTGCATTTGGTGGACCTGCTGGCGGAATGATGCATCACCAGGGTATGATGGGTGCTGGATTTGATCCATTATATATGGGGCGAGGGGGTGGTTATGGGGGTTTTGCTGGCCCTGGTTTTCCTGGCATGCTTCCTTCATTTCCTGCTGTTAATTCAATGGGACTTGCTGGGGTGGCTCCTCATGTCAACCCGGCTTTCTTTGCCCGAGGAATGGCACCTAACGGGATGGGAATGATGGCTTCCTCTGGAATGGAAGGGCCGAATCCAGGAAAGTGGCCTGACCCAAGCATGGGAGGATGGGGAGAAGAGCCTGGTCGAAGGACAAGGGAGTCAAGCTATGATGGTGACGAGGGTGCTTCTGAATATGGATATGGAGAGGGGAATCATGAAAAGGGAGCTCGGTCAAGTGGCGCCTCTAGAGAAAAAGAACGGGTTTCTGAGCGTGACTGGTCAGGTAATTCTGACAGGCGGCACCGTGATGAGAGGGAACAGGACTGGGACAGATCTGAAAGGGAGCCCAAGTACAGGGAAGAGAAAGATACTTACCGTGGACATCGTCAAAGAGAGCGTGACTCGGGTTATGAGGATGACCGAGATAGAGGGCACTCTTCTTCAAGAGCTCGGAGCAGGTCCCGTGCGGCTCCTGAAGAAGATTACAGGTCTCGATCAAGGGATGTAGACTATGGAAAAAGGAGGCGCCCGCCGTCAGAGTGACAACACCATGCTGTTCATCCTTCTAGGACAATGCATAGGGTGTCTTCTCGGGAGAGGAAGTAAGTTCTACTCGTTTGGACTGGGAGGGGAGAATAGCTACTCTCTTGCTTCCTTACTTCACTATCTGAACTTTATTAGCTAAAAACCTGAAACTTAATATTTATGTGCCTTAAAACTTTAGCAGTAACTGTTTGTAGGATGGCTGATGTGGATATTCCTTGTGGGGTTGGACTAAAATATCCCACAGCTGAGCATCCCATTAGATTTATATTTTTCCTGAATTCTGTTTGAGTGCTTGTGGTCCTGATATGCATGAAACTTTCTTCTCCGTGGAATTGTTTTAGATGATGACTAGCATACTGTCTATCATTTTATATTTTTTTCAGTGCTTATGTGAAAGCTTCATGCTTTGTCAGATGCATATAATAGTGCAGAGTTTGGAGTACCATAACTCAACACCATTTTTCACTTCATGTTTTTTTCCGGGGGAATTTTCTATTCAAACAGTCAGAAGTCTTTTCTACACCTCTTAATTCCGGCCTTGAATTTGGCATGGTGTTTTCTCTTTCTGTTTTTCAAGTAGCTAGATTATATGTTGTGTATTTCAAAGTTGCTTGCTGTTTCCATTCCATGCCATTGCTTCAATTCTTTTTCTAGTATTATTTGGTTTAGTGTCCATCATTGATGGCTACTAGCATGGTCTTGGGAAGACATCTTGCCTTTGATGTCATTCTCTGCTTGCTGCTACTTTACCTGCATTAGGAAACAGCCCATCTGCATGGTCCTCCCATTACCACTTAATTCTTTGTCCGGAAACCTTTTATAGTCTTTGAAGAAGAAAAGAGGTCGATGTTGAATCTGTACATTTCAAGCTTATTATATCCTGTCTTTTCGAGTTCGACAACTTTGGAATTAATACAAGTCATGTGAATGAATGTCTTTAAGTGTTGCTCTAGCTGTGGAAGATAGATCATTAATAGTTGTAAGCCTGTTAGTGGATGATGGTGTTCTCATTTTAGGTTCAATTTAGTCAGTAGTAACAGTAATGGTGTTTCCACCTATTATTTTATTTGCCCAACACATACTGGGGAAGTAAATTACAAACTTCTTGGCATTGAAGTTTCAACTATAGATTGTAATGCATTGCTATGACGAAGGTCATTTTCTAGACCTAAATTTTGAGCTTAACAGTTTTTGGTGTATACTGAGGGTTGTTGTAAACTTCTTGTTTTGCTGTTCTCGAGTTTTGATATAAAATTTGTATGTTTACAAGCCTTTTATGAAAGGCTAGATTGCATTGATTCATTTTTCCATCTCTTCTTCCTTCTTTAAACACTTTTATCTTTTCTTATTTCTCTTTGAAGTTTACACAGTGACATTTTGGGTAGAACTGTAATGTAACGGTGCAAAGAAATAATAGCTATTTTCTTCTATCACACTTTCTTTATTCCATTCCATTGCATTGCATTGTTATCTTGCACCCCCCCAAAGCCATCATCATTTCTGGTCCTATGTTTATTGTTTCAAACAGTGACCACATGCTGAAACATTAAAACCATTCCCTGGGATAGTAGTTCTGCATATGAAACATGTCTATCAATACAGCCTTTGTAATCCTGATCCCCACATGCCTGTTCTGGTAGTTTTGAGAGGTTCATTTATCCCTTTTTTTATGTACTTGATTTCTTTTCATATCTTACCTTTGTTTGTAGTTCTGAACAACTCAACTTACTACTGTAGCAAATTGGCAGTTTTGGATAGTTTAATCTATAAACTACAATAGCACATAAATAATTTTTTTTTGTCTGTCATAGAAGTCTGACATAGGACTGCTTGGTGAAAAATTGGACGAGGTAAAAGTTGAATTCGAGGTAACAGTTGAATTTGATTGATTTGTCCTAAGTATGCAATGCTCATTCTAATATATTGGGTGATAGAGGTAGATTCTACACTGGTGTCTTTGACAAATTATTTTCTTTTAATATGCCTTTTGACATAGGGGTTCTCCCTTTATTATCCATCCAGGGAGTGGACTGGGCAACTCTTTGTTTTCATGATTGATCAATTTATGATGTCTGGGGGAAGATGTGTTAGATTGAGCAGCTTCATTGGTTCCTTCCATAATGGTTTTCGACTGCAAAGTTTGCAAAAGAAGCCTTGATATTTTTGCTTTTTCTTTCTTTCCTCGAGCATCATTTAGGAATCTGCAAATAATGCTCTTGTGAGTATGTATAGAAAGAGATGTATTTTGTGGAGCTGTAGAATGTATGGGATGTCTGTGATAAGTTTCAGGATGTTAGCATAGTGTTTAGTTTTTGTAAATCACCAGACTCCCTTCTGTAAACAAATAAATGTATTAGGTCCATAGCTTAGTCTCCTCACTTGTTTATCTGAATATAGCTCTTATGTGAGCTTGTAAAAATCCTTGTACTGATGATGAGGCTCTTCTTTGTACATATTTGATGCCTTGCAATTTTTCATCCTATCTTGGTGTAAGAAGGGTCAGAGATGAGCTAATGCTGCATAATGATGGGTAGCTGTTTCCACTGTAACAATGTAAAATCTAATTTTGTTTTCTCATTATTTTTTTTTTTGGAATTGGTTTTATGCCATCAGTTCCTTGTGTTTTGTAGTTCTGATGGATCTGTTGTATAAAACCATTGTTTTCTGGTTTGTTCATTAGGATATAGAGTTTAAGATGTTTATTAGATTTTCAGTCTTCAATCTTCTTGTATTTGTATACAAGGACAGGCACAGATCTTGAAGGTCTAAGTGTTCTGAATCATGACATGGAAAGTTGCTACAGCTGTATCAAGTATACTGTTGTTGGTTTTATCTTGTACCTGCATTTATCTTTTAATTTATCTGGTCCCTTTTGTTCTTTTTGTTCATGATAGCATGCAATTTTTTGTTCTTTATATCATCTGCACAGCTGTGGTGGTAAATTTGATATCATCTTGGATTGGGCAGTATAATTGATTGCTTGATCTGATGAGTGCAGCTGTTACATTTAGGAATTTTGCACCTGATGTGGGGAGGGGAGAAGGGGATATTTAATTAGCCAGATTGGCATCCATTCTCACTTTGCTTTGCAGTTTTAAGCTCTGTATGGGAGATGGAGCATAAGTTCATCTTTATGCTTTTAAGATGATGCTAAGCTTTTTCTCAACAAAATTTAATACCTTACTGTATAACTATTATACATCTTTCCTTCAAATTCTAGAAATTTTGTTTCTTTGGTATTACCGCTGTTTTGTTGCTCAGCCCCCCCTCCCCCTCTGATTCTTTGTTGAACCATAGCTCAACTTTCATTCCTTTTCTGTTGTGGATGGTTTCTTGTAGACTGGGTGTTTGTGGGCCCTTACCTCGAGAATTTTGAAGATTTCCTGTTGCTCAAGGTGCTGGGGCAAATTGTTTGAATGTTTTGTTACTACTTTGTCATCTTACTTTTCCAGTGAAGTGTTTATTATCATAGCTTAGTAGTGTTCGAGTGGGAATTTATATCAAACGATAACCTCAGCAATGCTAGCAAATAGCATGCATTTGTTTGAACTGTTTATTTTTTTCATGTCCCTTCTGCTGTTTTGTTTTTGTGTGGGTGGAGAAGGTGTTTCCTGGAGAGTTGAGCTTTGTTCTGTGCAAAAACTGGAAGTAGGCATAGCCCTCTGAGCTTCCAACAATGGGCTTTGTAATAACGATTCATTTAATATTCCATATAGGTTATGAAATGCTCTTTTAGCCCAGCCTAGAGGTTCTGTGAACATTTGTTTCATAGGCCTGGCCCATGCAGCTTCAACATTAAAATACCTAGTTATAATATTTTTTTTTATTTTTGATATAAACATATAAAAAATATATAAAAATTATTTTTAAAAAATTATTATTTTTTTAAAAAAACAGCCGAACCGGTTTCCAAACACCTTTTAATCTATTACCACTTGATTTTTAAAAAAAATCTGCCATTGATTAGTTTATAAAGTTTAGAATAATGGAATAGTTTAGGCTGTATAAGAAATTCGTCGGGCCCGTAGAATAAAGGCCCGGGCACATTAGAGAAATAAATGGAGCCTAGGCCTTAAAAGTGGAGCGAAAAGAAAAGAGCGTTTCAAGTTAGGGCTTTGCTTTGAAACTGAGAGAGAGCGGTTCTTCCCCCCCAACGCTACTACTAGTATTAGTAGCTTCTCATTTCACTGAATAGTTCCTGCTAAAATTAATCTGGAATTGAGAGATGGCGTTAGCGTTCGATGAATTCGGGAGACCCTTCGTAATCATAAAAGAACAAGACCAGAAGGTTCGATTGAGAGGGCTCGATGCTCAAAAGGCCAACATTGCTTCTGGTATGGCGGTCTCTCGCATCCTTCGAACCTCCCTCGGTCCCAAAGGCATGGACAAAATGCTCCAGAGCCCCGACGGCGATGTCACCATCAGTCAGTACTCTTCACTCTCTTTAATGTATTTCCCTACTGATATAGGGTTTTTAAAGTTCAAATCTTGTTTGATTAGGGTTTTAGGGTTTGTGATCTACTACTTATGGATATGGATCTTTGAAATGTTTTGAATAGCAAATGATGGTGCTACGATATTGGAGCAAATGGATGTGGACAATCAGATTGCAAAACTGTTGGTTGAGCTTTCGCGGAGTCAGGATTATGAAATAGGGGATGGGACTACTGGTGTTGTTGTTTTGGCTGGTGCTCTCTTAGAGCAGGCTCAGAAGCTGTTGGAGCGTGGGGTTCATCCCATTCGCGTTGCTGAGGGTTACGAGACAGCTTCTAGAATTGCTGTTGAACATTTGGAGAAGATTGCACAGAAGTTTGACTTTGGAGTTAATAATATTGAGCCTTTGGTTCAAACTTGCATGACTACTTTATCTTCCAAGATGTAAGTTTGCTTCTGCTCTGTTGAACGTTTGGCTGTGTTTTTTTAGGCACAGCTCTAAATGCCTAGAGCATCTGTTATGGACTGTATGGAAACTGAGAATATGGTAAACCAAAGTCATAGGACGAGAGGTTTTAGCATGTGTCAACATAAGCCCAGAGTAGCTGTTTCTTATCATGCAGAATGTAGTGCCATGACTGTTCCATATGATTCATAAATATTCCTTATTTTGCATAAACGGTAATTGCCTTGCATAAATCTTGATAGTTGCTCATATCTATTTATGTTTCCCATTTCCTTAAATCTTCTAAGCTGTTTTTATGTTTTCTGCTCCCATGCACATGTATGGGGCGCTGTCATAGCTGAGTTTAGTGTGGTTCAACTTTGAATCTTCAAGGTCTTTAGTAGGGAATGGAAAGATGAGTGTACAGCTATGCATTAGCTGAAGTTTGGAGTAGTTGAACTGTGTGTTGCAACCTGATTTTTCATCCTGGAAACTCCCATTCTCAATCAGAGGTGTTTGACTTCAAAATTGGGGCATGACAGGAAGATTCGTAATAGTTGGATACCTCGACTGTTTGTCACATGCTATATACTGTAACTGCTACAACTCTCTTTGTTTTGCAGTGTGAATCGGTGCAAGCGCAGTTTAGCAGAGATTTCTGTTAAAGCAGTCCTTGCCGTTGCAGATTTAGAGAGGAAAGATGTTAATCTAGATTTGATAAAGGTTGAGGGGAAAGTAGGAGGCAAGTTGGAAGATACTGAACTGATTTATGGGATAGTTGTTGACAAGGAAATGAGTCATCCGCAGATGCCAAAGCAAATTGAAGATGCAAAAATTGCTATCTTGACCTGCCCCTTTGAACCACCTAAGCCAAAGACTAAACATAAGGTGGACATTGATACAGTTGAAAAGTTTCAAACTTTGCGTAAGCAAGAGCAGCAGTACTTCGATAACATGGTTCAGAAATGCAAGGTGGGCTGCGCTTTGTGTCACCTTTAAAAAATGTGTCACTGAACAATTGTACAAGCTCATCTCTCTTACCAGACATTAAATTTCTGCCCTTACCCATCTCCCCTATATTTGTTGTGCTAAAACATTCCCTTTCTTTCTCTGGTTTCCCCATTTTCTGACTGTTCTTCTATTTTCATCTGGATGGTATTAAGGTTGTTTGAGGTTTTTGATAGGTTTTTATGTTTTTTGGTGGGTTGCTTTTAAATTGCTAGGAGAGTTATATGACTGTCTGTTTGTGTTGCTTATAATTTTTTTTTTGTTGTTTAAATTTGATTCTCAGGGTGTAGGTGCAACCTTGGTTATCTGTCAATGGGGGTTTGATGATGAGGCAAATCATTTATTAATGCACAGGAACTTGCCTGCAGTCCGGTGGGTTGGTGGTGTAGAGTTAGAGCTGATAGCAATAGCCACAGGTTTGTGTCAATTAAGCTTCTCTCTCTAGATGTTCATATATACAGTCATATATTTGGGTGGAGCACTTGAGCATTTATAAAATCTGCTGTCATGATTTAAGTGATTATTAATGAAATGATGGGGTATTGTTATTTTAGGTGGAAGAATAGTGCCAAGGTTCGAGGAGCTGACACCAGAAAAGCTAGGAAAGGTAAATGTTTCTTATTTATATACCCTTTTCCATTATGGAAAAAGAGGCTGAGTATAATAGCATCATGTCTTTTTGTGTTCTCAAACCAGGTTCTATCCTTAAGAAGAAGACTAAACTATAATTATTTTAGTTGAGTCAGGTTTTAGAACGACTCTCTTTAAAGGCTTGCTAACCAATTTTAAAGATTCTTGCATTTCGGTGACTGAACTCTATTGATTCATGCATTTACTTTTTACTTTCTCTCATGCAGTACAAGCAGCACTGATGTGTTATTCTTCCTTCCTTTTCTCTTACTGTTTTATTTATGAAGGCTGGTTTGGTTCAAGAAAAGGCTTTTGGCACAACAAAAGATAGAATGCTGTATGTTGAACACTGTGCAAATTCAAGGGCAGTAACCATATTTATTCGTGGAGGTAGGATTTAGATTATCCATCTAAAATCTTGATTGCAATTGATTTGGTTTATCTTTTTATATGGTGGCAATTAACAATGTGTTTTGAATACTTCCAAAATATAATTGCTATTACACCAAGTCTTTTGCATTCATGTTTTCATTCCCAGTAAATGGCTGGCAACCCTGGTGCCTTTAGTTTATCCTCTCTTTTTTTTATTGGAAAAGGAGTGTCTATTGCATTGTAGAATAAGCATGTAAGCGTTATATACATGAGGCATGATGAATATTTGTGTTGGAATCAACTTATTTGCTATTATGAAGTTTGAACTCCCTTATGTCATTTATGTGTTAGATGCTTGCAGAGTCAACTCCTGCATCGTGTGCCTGCTTTCATATGGGATCATGTATGCATGTATGAAAAGCACACCGGGGATGATCTCAATCTACAATACACTTGTTTAAAGAGATTGTCCTGCTTTGCTTAGATGAATCAGTTTATTTAATACTGCTCTGACTGCTTTGCTTAGATGTGCCTGCTCTCAAAGAGATTGTCCTGCTAGCTCACTAACATCTAAGTATCAACCTATTCTAGCAGAGAAAAGAACCAGTTGAAAGAGCTCTTCATAAATAAAGCTTTCATGTCAATTCTGTCAAAGCTCTTCAATGCTGTATGTTGAACATGTATTTTCTGGTTTTCCTAGTTTGTCAAGCTGTGTCGATGCATTCCGTTGTCATCATAGTGGAGCTGCTTTGCTATTTTTATGGTCATCTCAAGAAAGCAAGGCATCCGTTAACTCTGTTTGATAAGGAAACCTATTGCTGTTTAATTGGGACCTGTTTGGAAAAAGATTGGGGATCTTGAGGTTATGTAGTTGATCTCATGCAAGTTTCTGGTGCTTTGTGATTGCTAGGTAACAAAATGATGATCGAGGAGACAAAGCGTAGCATCCATGATGCACTGTGTGTGGCAAGGAATCTCATTCGCAACAATTCTATTGTATATGGTGGTGGCTCATCTGAGATTTCCTGCTCAATTTCTGTAGAGGCTGCAGCTGATAGATATCCAGGAGTTGAGCAGGTATCAGGGCATTTACTGATGGATTTTTTTTCATTTCTTTTCTGTTCTGCTTGATTGATACCTATGGCTTTTATTTTCTTCACCTGCAGTATGCTATCAGGGCATTTGCAGATGCTTTAGATTCCGTCCCTATGTCGCTTGCAGAAAATAGCGGTCTCCAACCCATTGAGACATTATCTGCTGTGAAATCTCAACAAATTAAGGTAAATATGATATGGCCACCTTCAGTGCCTCACACATATCTAGCTCCACTTTGTGTAATTGCACAGTCCATCACCATCACGGTTGTGATTTTCATTTTTGTTTTAAAATTGATTATGCAGGAGAACAATCCTTACTGTGGAATAGATTGCAATGATGCTGGTACAAATGACATGCGAGAGCAAAATGTATTTGAGACTCTTATCGGAAAGCAGCAGCAGATTTTGCTTGCAACACAAGTTGTCAAAATGATTCTAAAAATCGATGATGTCATCTCCCCTTCTGATTTCTGATCTTTGAAGTTCTGTTACATCACACTGCTTAGCCAACAACCAAGGCCATATTGTTTTGATGGCCTGATGTGGCATATTGAGCCGCATGGAGACACTCAATTCATGAGAGTTTGTTTTGGTTACAGATTTTGTATCTATCATTGGATTTTAGTCAGGCTTTTCTTGTGTTCGAACTGGTTGATTTTGTCGCTTGTTTTCTTCAATCACTGATATTACTTCATACCCCCCCTTCTTAGCTGTCTGTACTTTTATACTGCATATTCATTGCAGGATCATTTGTTTCGGGCTTTCAGCTCGTTTTTCTTATTCTTTGTTTCAAATGATTCCGCCAGAATGTCTAAATGTGATGGAACTGGAAACATTAGTTGTCAACAAGCTAATGGAGTTTGTACAAGGTGGCTGCTGAGGAATGCACGCACCCCGTTATTCAGGGCTGCAAGAAGCATCTGCATTTTTCAGGTAACTAAACAGGGTAATTGATGTTATTAGAGAATCAGTGTGGATGTCTAGTCCTGTATTTTCATAAAACTAGAGATTCGCATGTGACGAGCTTAAGACCAAAAATATTGCCCCTTTTATCACTTGAATGAGCATCACTAGTAATTTTAAGCTATTTGGCGCAAGCCCCACTTGTCTTTTTCTGAGGTTGGAGCTGATATAGGATTGGAGATGTGGAAGCCGTTGCTTCTCCTCGTCTATCCGAGAGGATATAGATCCGACTTAGAAAAAAAGAACAGGGAGAATGTCTTTTAGATACCTTTTGTAGCTTCATTCCGCTGCGATAAAGGAACTGATCTTCAATTTTTATGCTTTTCATCTACAGAGACAAGTATAAAAAATCCGTCGTCAATACATCATTTGTATGGATCCCTTTTTTGGCCCGTTCCCTGCCTTGGGGTGAATAGAAATTAATATACTTGGACCTTTTGTTAGAAATCAATGATACTGCTAGGAAATATAAGTTGAAAATCATGCTCGCAGTTACTGGACACAAGATTCAATCATTCATGGAAAGACAAGCTACGTCCTGATGAGCCCCAGGCAGCGAAATAATTAAACGAGACACACGATACAAAGACAACGGAGTACTGTGTACATTTCCATCTCTGCCGTCCCTTCAGTTTCCATTTATGGATAGGGTAATGCAGGTTTGGTTTGGTGTTATCATTTATGGCAGCTGGACTCTGTCAGCTTTAATGTTAGATTCATTTGTTGTTTCACTGGGTGGATGGTCGGATAAAGAGAATTACTACACCTTCAGAGACAAGATCTAAGCCTAGATGCTTTTGCAACTTTTTCCAAACAGACAAACATGTTGTTGTGATCAGTTTCATTTCCACAAAAAAAATATGGTCCCATTAAATGGAGCTCCAAGGACATACATTTTCTTCCACTTTCTATTCTATACCACCCGTGTGGTGTGAGTAGAAGAGGAAGCTCTGGTTTTCCTTTTGCACCATCGAGTTTCTCATTTAGATTCACATGATGGCGGGTCTTGTGGAAACAGGCAGCTCTGTGTTTGTTTCCATAAAAAAAAAAACACAGACAAACTGGTGTAGTGTCCAAGGAGATGGATACGAATCCTAGCCAGCTAGCTAATTCCTTACAATAGTTACAATTGACCTTATTAGTTTTCCTTTTCCTCCTTTAATTTGCTTGACCTTTATTTGTCCTTAATTACTTACACACTCTACGGGCTTCTGTGCAAAGCCACCAATCAGCAGCGTGAACCCTTCTTGCAAACAAGTGCACCTGCTCCTGCTGTGATGGAGCTCACCAGGGAAGATGGTCTTGCAGCTAAGCTGGATGCCCTGGCGTAACTAGAAGAAGCTCCAGCACCAGATGGCGTGAAGAACGCTCCATTTAACATCAAATCCCCTTGGGACCTCCAATTCCAACGCTTCCATTGGCTTTGTGTTGCAGCCTCATGTTTAGTTACCTGAAAAAGTAATTGTAATTTGACACCTTTTTGTGTTACTAATTGTACTTGCATCTGTGGATGTGCCGTGAAGGGGATATCAAATAAAAATTACCTCTTTTGTAAATCTATCATTGGGAGCAAGAAATCTATTGCCTTGGCTATTAATTGTAGGGGCAGCACTGCCACCAATTGCATACATTTTCCAGTGTGTATAGTCATTGTTTACCACGTGAAAATATCCATGTCTACATCTGCAAATAGTAATAATAAAAAAAAAAGATCAGAATTCAGAAACCTTGGCAAAATATCGATTAGCTATTGCTACCAATCACTTTAATCTTCTAAATTTAGAATTTATTGGTATACCTTGGCATTCTCTGCACAAGCCCTTCTCCAAAGTGGTTGAAGGCGATGGTGACTCGCATATTCTTGTCTTGTTTATAGCTATCACTGTGGCCCAAGAGCATGACCTTGTTATGACGAGTGAAGTAACTGTTGGAGATTGTTATGGCTGTGGAGCCACGAATTGCATCAATCAACCCATCATTGCAATTAGATAAAGAGCAATGATCCACCCACACCTGGCTACCTCCGAATATCGATACCCCGTCGCCGTCCGATATAGTCCTCCACCCGTAATGGCTAGGAGAATCCCTCACATAAGCATTCCCTCCTCGCCTGCAATCATGAATATTTATACCATGAATGATAATGTTGGTCACATATTGTATAGTGATGCATGGACCTCCAGCAATGTGCACATTAGCTCCTCTTCCGTCGATTGTCTTGAAAGAGTTCATGATCAATTCTTCCTTGAGCCTGATCACCATGTCACGAGCGAAAGTGATCCATAGAGGCTCATCTTGTATAACAGCATGCCTAAGAGTGCCTGGCTTGGGATTCACTGGGTCATCATGACCGGAGTCTGTCACTACATATATCTTACCATCCCTGCCACCGATAGCATTCTTACCGAACCCAATTGCACAATCCGCTAATCTTTGCCGATTCTTCTCCCAATTGGGGTTACACCGCCAGCAGTCATCTATGGGGTTGCCGGTTCCACAAGAAAGTACGGCCAAGTTTCTCCGAGAGGCATTGATGCTCCTGAAACAGATAGAAATCAGAAATGTGTCAAATCAAAGTCCTAGATAGCAACATTACATTTGCTAGCTAATGCTAAATGCTCCAAGGGCTGAGGCATGTCTTACCTGTGTACTTCTTCCACTACCAATTCAGGATCTTGAACTGGCAAACAGGAAATAAAACTTGGAGCTAGAATAAGCAGGAGTATTGAAAGAGAGAGTGGAATTGCCATATTGTTCAGATAGAATGATATGGGCACATAAACTTCGTGAGAAGCTAGAAGGAATGCGATGGCTATATAAAGGGAATAAAGAGGGGTAAAAGAGCTCAACTGGTTAGAAAAATAACAGGACATTGTGCCCTGTCTGTATTTTTCTGGGTTAGAGTCCCAAGATGTTTGTTTATGGTAGTTTAAGCGGTTAAAGAATCTATCTCTCTCTCTCTCTAAATTTTATGTGAATATCATCACCAGTGGATGAGACCGAAGAACATAAATTTGGGCTGAGAAAAACTTAGATGAAAACTACACGGTCAAAATCTCACTTAACTTTTTAATATTAAAACATTTTGAGAGCACTAAGGAATGTCGTACTAGCGATTCGACTCCGGCACTTGTATTAAATATTATGCCTCACTGAGAAAAACCATTAACTAACAAGCTAAAAGACTTGGGTTTTCTTACGGAATGAACTCCTATTCATATAAACCGTAAAGCTCCTTGATTTTCTCTTATTTTCAATCTTTCTTTTCCTTCCAATTAGACCTTTTTTCACTCAGAAACTTGCCTAAAAAGGACAAGGAGAGGAAGTGAAAAACTGTTGTTAATTGACACAATTTCATCAACCAAATTGGTGATTTAATCAAGAAGTTTTATTCCAACTAATTTAAAAATATCAATTTAAAAAACTTGTCAAAGCAAATATATATATATAGCAATTAAAATAATAAAGATTAAATTTGACATAAAAAAATAAATCAAAAAGATAAAATTGTAAAACAAAATCAATTTTGAAAATAATTTTTAAAAAAACAAATAATAAAAAAAGAACATGAACCAAATTTGAAAAATAAAAAAAAATCAAACAAGGATGAAATTGAAAAACCATTTCAATTTTATAACTTATTCAAGATAAAAAAACATTATAATAAAAAAGGGATCAAATTTGAAGAATTAACAAGTTAAATGGGAGGAAATAGGTGTCCGCACTAAACCAACAATAGTTTTGAAATATGTGGTCACTTAATAGAAGAGAGAGTTTGGTGAGGATTCAAATGCTGTTTATAAAAGTGATTTTTGATAGCTAGACAGCCCCTCCACATATTGTCAGAAAGGCACGAGAACTGCTCATTTGTTGGTGCGTGCTTGCCACCAAGTTTTTTTATTTAACATTTACTAAGATACAATAATGCCCTTAAACTAACTTGATGTTTAAAAAAAAAAAACACTAAAAAGACCAAAAAGCCCTTCCAAGAGAGTTTATTTGACGTTGTTTTAAAGGGTAATAAAGTATTTACATTATTTTGAAAAACTAAAAAAAATAAAAACTACCTTGAGTAAAAGATAATCTTATTTTGTATTCAAGGATTAAATTAATATTTTTATTGTGCAATAAAAAATAAAAATAATTAATCTAACCTCATATAATTTATAAAAAAACAATTATGTCATAATAATAATAATAATAATTAATCATAATTAATCATAATTATAACTTTAAATAACATCATGATCAAAATAAAAATAAATAACAATGCATTTAATCTTAGAGAAAAGATGGGATTTATCCTGCATTTCTCTTCTCTTCATTCCTACCAGGGCATCTACAAGTATGAGAGGCCTATTTGCTTGATTTATAAGGTACTTGCGATCACTATTCTTGGACCTTAACCCTAGCCTCTTGATTATATTTGCTTAGTTGAAGGGGTATAGCTAGCTCTGCATGAATTCTCTCTCTCTCTCTCTCTCTCTCTCTCTCTCTAGGATGAAAGAATTTATTTGTTAATTTTAAATAGTATAATTTAACTGTTTAAATTATAAATTTTGTATTTATAAATTATTAGTTTAAATTTTATAAATTTTAAGTTTATTAAAAATTTATATAATTATTAATTTTAAAACTTATAAAATTAATTGTGGTATGCAAAAGTAACCTGAATATCAATATTAATAATAATAAAAAAAAATAATAATTCTTTCGACCATCATCAACCATTAAAAATGGATATAAATTCTCCCCACGTCACTTCGATTTCAGATCACAGCATTATTAAACAATTTAATACATTTTATTTAACAGCTTAAAATGGCAGTCACATCATTGCAAAAGTCAAATAAACTCGTCGATTATAAATTTAATAAAGGACATTTTGCTCTTCAGATCCATTCAATGATGAGGGCCACAACCCCACCAAATCTCTCAACCTTACAAGGTGACGTACGGCGACCTCGGAATCGGAGGGCCAAGTGGAGGGAGAGAATAAAAGAGCGCAGAGGTCACATGGGAGAACGTGCGACGGTTCCCGGGGTGGTAGAAGAAGAGAAGGAAATGAGCATGGGCTAGTTGACGGAGGACAGTACGGACTTGCCATGTGAAGCCTTCGTGGTTTTAAAGCTGCTCCCTTCCTCCATTGCTCTCCTCTTCCCTTTTCTCTGTAATTAATTCAAAGCAGACTTTTTATTTGTTGTAATATAATATCGTGGGAGTGGAAGGGAAGCCGAGAAGAACTCGGGTTTTTTTTTTTTTTTTTATTTTTTTTTATTTCCATGTTAGCTGAGCATGTGATTGAATGTTGGAATAATATGTACAAAACTTGGATTCCCACCTTTCCTGTTCTTGGAGTCCTTCTTAGAATAACAATCTGGCATTTCATTTTCTTGACTTCTTTTGTTTATTCATTGATTTTGATTTTTTTTTTCTTAGTCATTGCATCAAAATCATTTTCTTGCTGTCAAGAGTATCGATCGTGCCATTATATATATTATTCTTGTTAAAGTATTTATATTAAGATTTAACTTGATATAAGCTCACAACATTTTCTTCGAATTAAATATGAATATTTGATAATTATATTTAATAGTTTTAGAAACATCAATACTCTTTGACAATCGTACGTAAAAAAAGATAAGATACTTCATCCACATGATTAATTTTTTAGTGCAACTCGTTTCTCCATTGATTGATGTATTAAGATTTATGATGACTTGATATATACTTCTCTACAAGCAGGAGATATATACAACAACATTCTAGTATTTGCATGGAAGTCCTGAATAGCCAACGAGTGTTTAAAGGGCACTTGATGATCTCACATTTTGAAAACTTGATATTTAATGGATAAATAATTCTTAAAAATCTGAAAATCGTAATTTTTTTTAGTGAGGAAATTATATTCTCACCATCTTTCATACACATGTAATTAAATTCCTGATCTTCTCATAGATGTTAAACAAGTTATTTAAATTTAAATTCATACACAAAAATATATATTTTTAAAACCTTTCTTAGAATGAAATGGCAACGATATATATATAAAACTAACCATACAACTGGTAATAAATATTATACATTTTACATCAATATATTTCTAAAAGGATTTTCATAATAAAAATAAATGATAAAATTCAATGCTTAAATTTTATAGACTAAATTAACTGATTAGCCTACGCTTCATTGTGGGTCAAATGTTATTTTTAAAAAAACACAGAAAATTGCGTAAGCATTATTGATGTATACTCTATTTATAAATAAAATTCTGATTATGAACTCAAAAATTTAATGTATCTGAAGTAATGTTTTTTTTTTTTTTCAATTATCAAGATAACAATATCTTTGATCGACTATAATTAACCCAAACTATCTTATCAAACTCGTAACTTAAATTTAATAGAAATATAAATATTTATTTGATTATAAATAAAAGGGTATTATTCAAATGCTTTTCATAGAATAACATTACTCCAATCAAATTGAATAGAATTTGAAAATGAAGATATTTTAAATTCAATTTTTAAATTCCAAATCAAATTTAAATAATAAGTAAAATAAACTCTTAATTAATCTAAGAGTTAAACATAATTATAATATTTTAAATTGATTAATTAAAAAAATTAAAATAAAAAACAAAACAAAATAGTCTAGGCCATGCTCAGGAGCCTAACATAAAATAAAAAGCCCAGGCACGCTTGTGCGAAAGACCATGCCATGTGCCTTACTCTGTGTTTTTGTTTTTTTTTTAAGAGCAAATGGCTTGTTAGTTAAAGGTTTTTCTTAGATTAAATTATATATACTCACCATCTTTCATAAACATGGAACTAAATTCCTCTTCTCATGGATCTTAAACAAGTTATTTTAAATTTAAATTCATACACAAAAATATATATATTTTTTAAAACCTTCCTTAAAACTAAAGACAATGATATATATATAAAACTAACCATACAACTGGTAATAAATATTATACATTTTACATCAATATATTTCTAAAAGGATTTTTATCATAAAAAAAATGATATAACTCACTATTTTAATTGCTATGTTTTTTTTTTTTTTTTAATGCTTTGACAAGTTTTTTAAATTGATATTTTTAAATTGGTTGGTAATAAAACTTCTTGATTAAACCCGGATCTAGGGTTTTATGGGTTATGAGTTTTAAAGATTTGGACCAGGTTTAGGAGATTTATTTGGGTTTGGTCCCCCCCCTTGTTTATGCTATTTTTTTCATTTTATTTTTCAACATTTATTTAATTGGAGACTGAATTTTTTTTTTTTTTAAAATTTTTTTTTTCTATGAAGCTTGTGTTGGTCTTGAAAATGATCCAATTATCTCGGTCTTTTTATTTATCATTATCTGTTGAGTTTTGTTTTGCTAATTCTTTAAATTAATATTTTTTTTCCTGATTTCATCCTTCGGTATTTAAAATGATTTTTTTAAACAATTTATATAATTGGAATTATTTTTCTATTTCATCCCTTTTAAGTTTTTTTTTATTCTTCTAATCTGGTTCTCATTTTTTTTTTTATTTTTTTTATTTGAGATAAACTTTTAAATTTATTTTTATTTATTTGCTTTCTCTATGATTTTTCACGGATTTTAAAATTGACCTTGATTTTCTTAGATCTTTTTATTTATTGTTCTTTGTTGGATTTATTTTGACTAATCAATATTAGGTTGTTAGGAATTAAGTTTTTAAAACATAGAATTTATTGATTTGTGAGCTTAAGACCTTAACCTTTGCTCAGGATTAAAAGATTTGTATACGAGTTTTGTTTGTTTTTTTTTTAAGCTAATATTTATTTAATTTTATCATTTAATATTTATATTATTAGTAATTAGGCTTATTTAACCATTCTTTTTTCAGGCTTCCATGTTTCTTTTTCTCATATATATATCAATTTTTTCTTATCGATCAAGTCTAAACCCTGAGCCTATTTTTTAAAAACCTTTTTTAAAATACACCTATATCACCTGAGCATTTTTTTTTCCAATAAAATAAATATTGTCGCAGGCCTACAAATCTAGTACAACCTAAGTTTATATGAAACCATGGCATGAGAGATGATTATAAATGCCCATTCATGAACGATGATGGTTTGTTGAACACTATTTGGGCCGAACCAGCCTTTTCTCAAATCTTGAACACAGGTCAACCAAGGCCCATGCAGTCTTCGAGGTTTACCATTACGAGGGTACACTATCAACATTGCATGGGCAACGATTTGAAACTTTTTTTAGGTCAATCGTTTCTCTTTTGGTCCATTTCATGGCGAGTGATCATATATAACAAAAGGGAAACTTGTAGGGAAAAAATGTCGGATAATTCATAGCATCTGCACAAGTCTACAGAAAAGGTTGCAAAAGGAACTCACGCTATGTGATTCGTTGTTTCTTTTCTTTTTCATAAAAATTCTATATGAGCTTTCAAATTCTGAAAAGACAGATCATTGATACTGAGCTCTCTTAACTTACAACTGCCACAGCTACTCATCCCGCCCAAGAATCTTGCTGATGTTGCTGTTCAACCGCAATACACCACCGCGCATCCAATATGCCTCAGGAAACCTTCCCAAGTACGGAATAGATTTGTATCCCCGACATGCATGTGAACTGTGAAGGCTATCAGTTGATGTGGTTTTTTCCGGCGAAACAGTATCAAGCTGTTCTCTGTATTCATCATAACAGGTAAAGAATATGCCTGTCAATCTCCGTAATCTGAGATAATGCCATCATGCCTGAACCTCTCTTTGATCATGCCCTTTTGGCTTGATGGGTGTCTTCGGTGATTTTATCGTCCGTGGCGGCCACACTACCATTTACTTCAACTGCTCCCTGGAGTATTGTAGATTTGGAAAAGCATAAGCAATGAGCAAATGAGGAAAAATAATTCCCTCGTACGTTTAAAAAGGAAGAAAGCTAGCTAGGAAAACCAAATTATATATGTATAATTTTGTCAGAACATGGAAAGCCTGCCAGCCAAAGCACACAGAAATTTACTACCCACCACTACTCCCAGTTTTCAGAAAGAGTTAATCATAACTTAGTCTCTGAAGTCTATTGAAATTAATGAATCAGTCCCTGCAGTATCAGAAATAATTAACTAGTCCTTTGATGAATGTTGACCATCTTCAATTTAATAATTTTTTGTTCAAAAAATGCCTCCTTGCCTAATTAAATCTCCCTATCTTCACTGCTCTTTTCTTTACTCTATTTTTAAGGAAAAAAAAAAAAAAGGAATTGGAAAAGGATATGGAAATGGCAGAGGAACTAAATTATAAATAGATTTAGAAGTATAGGGATCAAATACATAAGTTTTGACACCATGAGGACCAATTAATTAGTTTTTTCACACTACAGTGACTAAGTTAAAATTTACTCGTTTGCAAATGCCATTTTCTAATCTAACCACATTCATAATTGCACCTAAGGACATCAAGGGGGGATAATTTTGCTTGCAGCTTTCTGTCCAATGTTTCCAAACAATAAAATGATGAAGAACATGACAAAATGAATAAGCATGTGTGAAATATGATGTGGACATAAATTCAGTGTGTAGTTAAAAGGTGAATGATGAATTGAAGACAGCGATTATACATTAAAAGGTGTAGTTACCATTCTACCTTTTGTTTATTGTCAGGTTGTTCATCCCTTGCACAAACCTCGGTAGGAGCAGAAACTTCACTTGTTTCCACAACATAATTTGTTTTCTCATCTTGCTTCTGGTCCTGACCAGATAAATCACCATTTACAACCTTATGAGCAGAGGAATCATGAAAGGCCACTGCAGACATGTCATCAATTACAACAGCACCAACTGAGCTGGTCCCATTTCCTCTCTCAAATGAACTGCTTTCATTCTCAAGTTCATCATTTTCCATTTGACTTCCTCTACCTGCAGCCTCTTCAGCTTTCCTCTTCTCTTCTTCTCTTTGTTGCCTTTTCCTTGCCTCTTGTTCCTTTAATTGTTTGAATCTGAATGACAGTTTATTTAGACCACAATACAGAAAACAGGATGAAGAAGTAAGAAAAAAAAGGTTTGTGATTACAAACCTTTCACCAGGACGCAACCCTTCTGGTGTAAACTTTTCTTCTTGCCTGGTCTTAGTTTGTACAGAATTTAATTCAGAGACGGGTTTCTGAATCTGCAGCTGGTCTTCTTTGACAATATCATCATCACTGGACCTCATCATAGGATTTTTTGCACCCCCTGACTTTTGGAGCCACACCTGTTGTGCTGTGCTTAATATGTTATTTGTAAGCCTGCAAAATATTAAAAAGAATTTCAGGAAAATATAGGAAGAATGGTGGTGGGAAACAATTTCCAATCATAATATCTCTGAGACTCTAATTGAGATAATGTTAAGTTCGCATAATGGTAGGGATGCTCACCAATAAAGGCTTAGTCCAGAAGGAACAGAAAGAGAAAAGTAACCAATCATTAATGGAAGGAACTTTGTTATTGCTTGAGAATTCTTCACGTTTGGATCATCATCGCTCTGAAACTAGCAATGAATGTTAAAACTTCCATTGTCATCTAAAGCCAAATTAAAAGAGTGACCAGATATGACAGCATTCAAACAGAAATTTTAGCACTTCCTCGAAACACATAATGCAGCCCTTAGGCTTTAGCACATGAGGTTGACATTCTCTCCCAGCAGCATTAGGTTTTAGCTAATAGGGCTGGTACAAGTATTAATTTCCTCAAAATAAGCAAAAAAAAAAAAAAAAAAAAAAACCAAGAAGCAATCAGCATTACAAGCTTATTGGCCAGATAAGTTCTTATTATCCTGTCTCCTCTCACACAATAAAATTGACTGCACCACTACATGTCATTATTATACATTCCTGTGTGGCAGTTTTTATTAATTTCTTTCATGCTTCACTTAAAAATCTATCATAGCATGAATTTAGGATCACACAAGAAATGGACAAGAGAAATAATTCAGTCATGCAGCTAATGATGGCAGGAGTATAGGCTGACTCAACATGCTCTAATGCTATCGAGTTTTCAGTTGCTAAAAAGGCCAAAAAGGGTAGCCACTGCTTTACTGCTAGGCAAGCCTCCCATAGAGCACAGTAGAAGGAAAAAAATGTTTTGAATTAGTTAATAACAATCATGCAAGCTGATTAAGATTATGCAGACATAAGCAAATCTAAAGCTGGGAAAAACTAACCTGTGATGATTGCATGATTTGGACAGAGATGTATTGTGAGACAACCAGCATGACAGGCAAAACAAGATATGCCACGGTATCTGACCATCCAAGGGGCGGATGTCCATCCTGAGAAAAAATCAAGCAATAAACAAGTAAGATCCACAAACATGGAAGATGGTGACCAAAAATCTTGTGCAACAAAAACCTACTAACTTGACAAAAAGTCAAAGTAAACAATAAAAAGAAAAAAACATCCAAACTAGAAAGGAGCAGAAATATAACATAAAAAATAATTGAAATCCTTTTAAGTTGTGACAAAAGATTGTTCAGCTTATTCTATCTCTCAGAAAGTAACATGATTCCAGAAAAAAGCTTCCAGGTCTTGTGAAGAGTATGATGTATACAAAGTTCAAGCAGAAACCCATCCTAATCGATAACACTAGAAAGCTGAAAGCACTCACTACAAAAGGGAAAAGCCAAGAGATTCCACTGCCATTTTGACGAGAAGCAATTGCAGTTGGACCAGCTAGAGAGGGTATCCAAAAGAAGCCTTCTGTGAGGAGCCCCTAGATATTGGACACATAAATTAATTTAGAGAAGAGACAGTTAAATCCATAAAAACTAAAAGCCAAAGCAAGTAACAATTTTGATGAAGCAAGAAAAATAACATGAAAAGAATGTTACCTCGTTCGCTACATTTGAAAGGGCCCTGTAGAGTCCAATCCATACTGGAATTGTAGCAAGTGTAGGGAGACATCCTGGCACGAAGTGGGAAAAAGATATTGAAAAGACTTTTAATTAAGAAGAGCAAAGTAAATCTTAAATCGTACTCCAAAGTAGAGAAACAACAATCTTTCCAAAATGAAAAACTTATGAGCAACTTCTATAGCTCTATTCAAGATATAAATTCTAGAAAGAGCAACATAAAAGGTATTAATCTAACCCAAGAAAATTTGTGCAGGTCTCTTTCTCCAATTGGTTTTAAATACATCTTTATGGACCTTACAGATCCCTCGAAAGAATTTAGGCAATTGCATGCTAGAATCTCAATAATAGAAAAAAAGAAAAGAAAGTATTGAAACAAACTTATTGCACTGCAAAACCAAAACTCCTTACATATAAAGTTGCATAACTTCCAACAAGAAGGAGCAGAACAAGTCAAGAAAATATGCATCGATATCAACATGTGTCTACGAATGCTTCAATTACTTTATAAGAAACGAGTGTTGAAGCTACAACAAACTGCGAAACATAAGTACCTGCAAGCGGGTTTATCCCAGCTAGCTTATACAACCGGGCAGTCTCAAGTTGAATCCTCTCCTGCAGGTAAACAAAAGAATTGAACTACGTCAACAAAACGAAAAAAGCTCCATGATTACAGAACACGAGCTCTAATAAATAGTTCACACTTTCCTATTTTTATAGGAGAAAAGAGATTTCAGATATACCTGATCACCGGCATAGCGTTGTTGAATGGCCTTAATTTGGGGTTGCAAAGATCGCATGGCCATAGCAGATTCCACCTGCCCACCACAACCACATCTTACACTAATTTAAGTACAGCAAAACAGAGACATACTTGAGAAATTTGCTTCAATAAAGAAACAGAACACAAACCTGTTTCTTACTCAAAGGAAATGTAGCAGCCTTAACAAGAACAGTCAAGAGTATGATAGCAAAACCATAAGCATAAGGTAAATGCACAGCAGATAACCCATTTTTCAAAACCTGTATAATTACTTTAATTAATTAACAAAAACAAACAATCATAACTTTTATTTTAAAAAAAACAAAAAAACAGAACCAAACAAACCTTTAAAGTACTCTCGAGGCCGTAAGTAATACCAGAAAGCCAATCACTGTTCTGTGTGGTACTACTATCAACAACCTGGTCCGAGTTGGAGACAGCAGCATCGGCAATTGTGTAAACAATACTCTCTGCTCGACCAAACAAGTCCTTGATTACAGCCTCCGCTTTATCCGGGTCAGGAAAGAAATCCGGTTTGAGACCGAACCGGGCGACACAGAGCGAACCGCGAGGAATTAGTGGTTTGGGAAGGTGAGTTGGGTGAAGGAGGAGAGAGTTAGAGGTTTTGGTTCGGTCAGTAAAAGGGGAGGGAGGGAGAGGGATTAGGTTTGGTATTGTACAAGAGAGATGAGAAGCCATAAGTAAAGGATTGCAACTTTTTGCGGGTGCTCTTGGTGGTATCATCGTATCTCTTTCTCTTGGGTGCCCGTGCTCCTGTTTCTGTGGAAGGAAGGAGAGGCAGAACAGGAGCAGAAAGGTTTTTCTTCACTTAATAAATTATATATATATATATATATATATATATATATATATATATATAAGTTAATTGTTTTAGCGCATAGGAGAGAGTCTATAATAATGTGTTTATGATGATATGCCCAACCCCCAATGGGAAACTTCCATGAAAAAAAAAGACTTTGTTGTATTTTTCTTCTCCTCACTAAAGTTGAGAAAGCAAAATGAGCTAACCCAAGCAAAAAGGAGCTACACGTCTTCTTAATAGGAGGGACAAACACATTTCTCTCATCAACAAAAAAGACATCCTCATGAATCTCGTCAATAGAAGAGACATATATGGGTGACTCTTTGATGTCCATGAGAGAAATTCTTTTTACCCTTTGCCTATATATCAAAGGTCAATCATCTTTAGAGAGGCTATCTTTAAAAGAGGAATGAACGTGGACAGAAAGAGCACGACTGTAAGGAGACGTGGAAATATGGCTGGGTAGAGAAGTTGAGGATTCATTAGTTGCATATCCAACTTCCTTTAACAAATTCCTAACACAAAGAAAAAGATATAAATTGAATATACACCTAAAACCAAAATAAGATGTCAAAGCAATAGCTTACCCCTAGTGCTATGAAATCTTCCGGCCATGCGGTTGATCTCGAACTAGATGCACAATGAATCTAGCCCGACACACACCTTTTTTTTCTTGGTGTTAAGTAAGGGCTTGTCATTTACACTTGATAGGGGTGCTCTCCAGTAATGGGTACAACCTGAAGTGACATTATACCGGTCTTGTGACTTCGTTGTTCCATGGTAGCTCACCACCACCTATTTTCCTCTCCAGCTCTTTAATTGGGATGAATTTTATTTGAAAGTCTCCCTCATGAGCCCTTTTGGCCTGTTAGCAAAATCAAAAAAACAAGGGAAGAAAGGCACCCTTTCAACCTTACTGATCAAGGTATGGCACTGCCTAAAATCCTGATAGTAGATTCCTTGTTTAGCATTCTAAGGAACTTGTTGAGTGCCGATAGAATGGTCCGCCCATTAGGGTGTAGTTGAGTTGAACTCAGATTGTAATATCTAAACACTTCCGTTACAAAAACTTTTAAAGAAAATGAGTACTCAAACTCGTACATGTAAATGGGAGTTGTAATTATAAATTTGCTTCCATTGTGTTTGTTAGTGACCTCTGAGACACATTCATCAAGTCTTGGTAATAAGACTGCATAATCACCTGGTTCAATGTTGGAGATTGGCCTCATCCACTTGGGTTGGAGTTATCGTGCTTTCAATATTATCAATGGGAGTTTTGGGCATGCATTTTTTCCTTTTGAGTCTTAAAATCTCTTGAGGATGTTTGTCTTCCCTCATTTCAAATGGAAGAGGTAAGGAAGTTTTGGTTCTATGTCATGAGACAATCCTAATGGTTGATGATCTCTGACGAGTGCAACCAGTTTATAACCTAAAGATAAAATTCCTCTCAAGGTATACTACTTCCTCCCCTTTTTTAGAGGCCATTCTAAATTTCTTAAAGAAAAGAAGAAAAACTGAAACAATAAGCTTACAATAAAAGAAAAGGAAGGAGATTTGGTTTAACTAAACAAGGAAAGTCATTCTATGATAAAACAATCTTGTTCTTGTGTCTTGAACTTGTTAAGTAAGGAAAAAAAGAAAAAATTTAGCAAAAGTAAAAAAAAATACTATTTGAAGTTAAATAGGGTTTTTATATACAAGTCACCCTCCTTTTCCAACAATAAATGAAGGATAAAGGCATCTCATCGTAACCCTACAAAGGCTAAATGCTGAAAAATATTCATTGTGCGTCATTAGGTGATCTTTCTAAGATGTTTGTTGTCTCTTCCCTAGGTAATCCTTTCAAATCAACACAAGCTTGCATGCCTCTTCTCAAAAGAGGACAAAAAGTATCTTGATTGATAGCCTCCCAAAACACCTCTTAAGCTTTTATATGTGTTACATATTAAAGGCTTGGGGAGGGGGGGCTAACAAGATAATTGTTTTAATGTATCTTTTTAAAACTTGAGAAAGTCTATAATAAGGTGGGTCTGGTGACATGTCAAACTTAAAATAATTGAGTTTGGCGATCAGCCAAACCCAACAAAACATTGGTCTGGTGAAATGTCAGACCCAACATACTTGGGTTTAGCCTATAGCTAAATCCAAGTATGTTAAGTGTGACATCTCTTTTTCAATCATGATCTTCTCTCTCTTTAGCTAGAATTCATTGAATTTCTTTATCCTTTCTTTAATACAGGGAATGAAAAATTAAAAAAAATTAAAGTTTTCTAACAAAAGTGAATTTCATAAATTTATAGGGATAAAAAATGTATCATTGGAAAAGTAGAGAACCAAAATTAATTTTTGCAAACTTTGAAACCACCACTCATTTTTTCCTACTTTTTTTTCATTTTGAACATTTATATTTTTATTTTATCCTCTCTTAATAATCTTACTTAAATTCGCCCTCATTTTAGTTTAGAAAAGTTAAAATTTTAAAAATAAAAAGTATTGGAACAAAATTTTTTTACAAATAGTGAGTCCACGATGTTTTGTGAAAAGATCCACGATGTAATTTTACATAATAAATCTCTCACGTCTTTTAGGTAGTGTTTAGTTAATGTTTTGAGACAAAAGGGAAGAAAAATGTGTTTGTTGAAGAGATAGAAACAAAGACATAAAAATAAAATTGTCTCTGAGACAATTTTGGAGTGAAGTTTTGTACTTTCAAAACAGGGGGTACAAAAAGGATATGTCTCTAGAGATAATATTTATTATTTTTTATTCCTAAAATATCTTTGTAAAAAACTATCAATTTCAAAATTGTTCAAGTAAGATATATAAGAATAAAAATGATTATTATAATAGCTTTAAAACTCAACTCAAGGGTCTATTCAGGGCAAAATGCAGGTCACTGGTCAAGGCTTGGGTCACAGGTTAGGTTGACCCGAGTTAGTGTAAGAATAAAAATAGTTATTATCATAGTTTTCAAACTCGATTCAGGGGTTGATCTAGGGCAAGGCTTGAGTCACGAGTGGAGTTGACCATTGACCTGGGTCAACATAAGGACAAAAATAGTTATTATCATATTTAAAAAACCTGACTCGAGTATCAACCTAGGGTAAGGCCCGAGTCACGTGTTAGGAGGATTGACCCGAGCTGACCTAGGTTAACATAAAATAAAAGTTATTATTATCATAGTCTTAAAATCCGACTTAAGTATTGACCTGGGGTAAGACCCGTTTCACGTGTTAGAAGAATCAACTCGAGTTAACCCGAGTTAAAATAAAATAAAAACGGTTATTATCATAATTTTAAAACTTTATTTGGGGGTCAACCCAAGGTAATGCCTCCCCAGTCACGAATCAGGAGGGTCAACTCAATCGGGTTGACCCAAGTTAATGTAAGAATAAAAGTTGTTATTAACTTAGTTTTAAAACTCAATTCGAGGGTTAACTAAGGCGAGGCCCAGGTCATTGGTTAGGAGGGCCAACACGGGTTGACCCGAGTCAACATATAGATAAAAATAATTATTATCATAGTTTTTAAACTTGACTCGGGAGTTGTCATGAGGCAAGGTCCAGGTCATGGATTGGAGGGTTAACTCGGTTGACATAAAATTTTTAATTTTAAACTGGATCAAGTCGAGTCAATTCTTCCTCTATTTTCTCTTAAAGTCGGACTAGTTTAGGTCCCGGATCAACTCGTCAAGTCAATCCATGTTTTATTAATATTATTAATTTAAATACTCAATATAAACAAAAGTAAAATAAAATAAAATATCAAATTATATTTTTTTAAACATGTAAGTTTGATAACAATACATATTAAAAGTAAAAAAGACTTTTTTTTATATTTTATTATGTCTTTTCTTCCATAATCAAACAGGATATAAGTACAATTATAGTCATTTTTGTCTTATAAATTATTATCAAACATAATTATATCTCAATCTTATATTTTGTCTTGTCTCTTATTTTCATTGTCCCTATCTCTTTTATATCGAGACAGTAGTCAAACACTAACTTATAATTTCTATTAGTTAATATTCACAAGCACATCATAATTTAATTCGTGTAAAATTTATACACCACTGAATGGTCATATGGCCCTGAACGTGCTACGTAATTGACACAGAACTATACTCGAAGCAAGATATTATAAAACCTTCGTATGTTTTTTTCTAGCCTGGGCTTCAGCTCGATGGCCTAATACCCGGGCTTCCTGTGAGCAGAGACAAGCACAGCAGCAAAGATTAAAAAAAAAAAAAAAAAAAAAAAAAAAACATATGATCACCAATTGTGGATCACTCATGAACAAGGTTTCAATACATTAATGAGCCCAAAAGGAGGCTTGCAGCCTGGTGATATCACTCTTCTTGGACTTGCGAGGAATCTTTAGCTTAAATCATGATGATAAAAGAGTTTAAGCTATGGATTAAGATCTCCCCTCAGCAAATCTGTGATCTTAGCTGCCCACAGAATTCAAGCTCAGAGGATGCGATAAGAGATTGCGGTGGGGTAGGCAACGTGAGGTCCATATCTCACCATTTACACTCTCTGGATAAGAGTAGAATCCAGAAAACAGAATTCCATTGGACATTAATTCCTGACCTGGCTTTACATTTCTATTGCCTATCATAGCAACTCTCATTTCTCTCCAACAAAAACCAAGTCCTAGCAAGAATCAATGGCAGCAACCATGGCAGCAATGGCAATACTCAATGCCAGGTGCTTGAGCATTAACTCCAACAAGAACATCAATCCCACCAAGCCATCAACAAAACCTGTCTCTCTTCTCTCCATGCAAAACCTCGCAAGAGGCCTAACCATCTCAAAACCAGCAGATAACACTGTCCTCACCGGTGCTGCTATTGCCGGTGCTATCTTCACAACCTTGAGCTCATGTGAACCTGCCTTTGCTGCGCAACAAATAGCTGAAATAGCAGAAGGTGACAACCGTGGTATAGCGCTCTTGCTACCACTCATACCAGCCATAGCTTGGGTGCTCTTCAACATCCTCCAACCAGCACTCAACCAAATTAACCGCATGCGTCAGACCAAGGGGGTCATCGTTGGGCTTGGACTTGGTGGATTGGCTGCATCAGGTTTCATATCAACACCAGACGCATCAGCTAGTGAGATTGCCATGATTGCTGATGCAACAACTGACAACAGGGGCACTCTTCTGTTGATCGTCGTTGCTCCTGCTATTCTATGGGTGCTCTACAATATTCTACAACCGGCTTTGAACCAAATCAACAAGATGCGGTCTCAGTGAGAAACATAAACATGTGGGATTTTGTTAGGGGTGTGATTAGCATAAATTTACTTGTAATTGCACCTTGTGTTAATGGAACTTTCTTTTCTTTTGAATTTTTTCCTCGTTTCCTTAATATTCCAATTCTTCTGTGTTAAGTGCTTGATTAGCGATGCTAATTATTGCAAGTGTATGTATTACTGTGTGTAAAGTATAGCTCAAGGTGCTTAAACCTGTACACGTTGTGCTCTTGCTTTATCCTTTTCAATTATGCCATCATTACGGTTGACTCGGAGTAAGTTTTAGGTAAGGGCTGGGCAGGTTGTATCATATTATCATGGCTCAACAACAAAAATTCATTAAAAAAATCAAATGATATCAACTTCAAATTAATGTTTTTTAACACTTAATTTAATTGGTCAAACAAGTTTAAGATTAATTTATTAAATCAGTTTAATAATAAATTTAAATTAATATTTTTTTTTAAATTCGATAAATCAACTAAGTTTAAAATTAATTTATTAAACCAGATTAGAACCTAATAATAGATTTAAATTAATATTTTTTTTACAACCGATATTATTAAAAGACAGGTTAACCAAGTTTCAAGATAATTTATTAGATTAAATTGGATTTAATAACCCTGAAAGAAAGTAATGTTTTTATTTTTTTTGAACAGTTTTTATTTTTCCCCAAATAAATGTAATATTTTCTGAACAGGTTAATTGGAAGGTTGTGATTCTATACCATGATTATGCTTTATGAGTAAGCAATTAAACTATAAATGAATGCACCATTGAAAAAAAATCAAAAGCTTTGTGGTGAAGCCTGGTGCACCTATCTTTCGCAAGTTAGCTATCTTGTGATGGTATTTTTTTTCTATTTTTAATAGATTATTGTGAATTATTCACACTATATATATATATATATATATATATATATATATATATAAGTTTGATAAGTTATAATTAAATGGTTTGTTTAATTTTCAGAACATAAATTAAAGAATATAGATCTGAATTATCTTTCAAAATTTATGCAGTGATATTTCATTATATTATATAATTGTAAATACACACAATACAAATACAATAAGATATATTTAGTTTTTACAATTTTCAATCTCAAACACACTTCCTGTTATATACATTCTTAATAAAACATCTCCATTTTTTCCACTATTTCAAAAGTCTCATCTCACTCAAAAAAAATTTACAATTCTGAAATTTAATATCATTATCATCACCATCATTATATTTATTTTAAAGATTGAGGTTTAATTTTGTATATAAAATCCACCAAAACACTAGAAAAATACAAGAAAAATTAGATTTTATAGTTAAGTCTTCTGCATAAATAGATTGTACCCCATCTCAACCTTAAACTAGGTATATTGGTCGAGACAAAAATGTATTTCCTTCCTAAACCTTTTTATTTTTTTAGTTATGTTTTGAGTTAGTTTAATCATAAACTAAGTTAAATATTTTTTTTTATTTACCTCAATTTACTGTTTTTTATTATTATTTAATGTTGAGAGTTATGGACCTGATCAATACGTACTGAATATATATTTGAATGATCTTGCTTATTACTCTCCAAGTCTTGATCATAACATGTGATATTAATGCGCCATTGTGTTCAAGTAAACGCCTAATTATGGCTTATACAGCTCGTCTAAATGATAATAATAACGCTCTCCATCTGCTCCTTTGCTCTTTTTTTTTTTTTCTTTTTTTTTATTATTATTAATAAACTATCGTTTCTCCCATTTGTTCTCCACTCTCCCTTTCTTTAAAGATTTTCTTTTCCAAATGCTAGGGATCTAGAGCATACCAAGAGCCAATCTGGCCATGCTGTGTCTTTTTTCCTTTTCCCTCTCCCTAACCAAGATTTGCTTTTGCTTTTGCTTTTAAGAGAAGCCGTCTCGTTCTCCTAACAACCCAACAAGATCATAGAAGAAAAGGGTTTTGCCAACGAAGGATTTGATTAATATTCCTACTCATCATGATTTCAATATTTCCACGCCAACGGCTTCATTGATAATGCAACATATCACACGTTATTGGTGGTCTAATGGTACAGAAACCCTAATTTCTCAATTGGGATTTGGTGCTTTTTTTATACCACTAACTTTTCATAATGCACTTCGCAGTGTATCAATCAAGGGTTGCATAAAAAATATATACTATTTAAAAAAAATGAATATAACAACATTTGTATGAGATTTATCAAGCCAAGTACTTCATAAGATTCTATTCTTAAGATTATATTATATCTTTTTAGTTAGAAGGATAAATTAGACATAATTTTGTCATTTGGACCTCAAAATATATTACTTTTTTTTTTCTTTCTATAAAAAAACAAAAAGTTACAAAATAGTAATCTGGTTTTTTTAAAAAAGAAAATTGAATCATTATTGTATTGTATTGTATTGTATTTTAAAAAAAGGAACCTTAGTTTTCTAAGGTTCCTTTTTTTTTTTCTCTTCATTCTCTATTCTAGGGTCAATCAAATATTTATTAATAGCTAATTAAACATAATATAGGACTCGTCGAATGTGGATTTGTTAGTCTAATGTGTATTTTTTTTTATAAAATTAAATTGATGAAAATGAATTCAGCTAACAAAAAAATCAATTTTTAATTATCTTTTAATATAAAAATATAAAAGATATCATCCAAACTTTAAATGTATATTTTTTTTATCATAAAACCTTAAAAAATGGGGGAAAATCAATATAAAAAAAATCAATAAATTATTATTATTATTATCAATCAAGAAGTTCTTATACTCTAATAAAAAAAAAGTGTTATACTTTAATTAAAAAGACTTAATTGGGACTTGAAAAATCATTGTAGATGCACATTCATAAATATTATTTACTGTTTCTAAGAGCATTGAAGTTTTTTTACATAGTTCATTTGTTTATTTTCAAACAAAGCCGAGATAAATAAATATTTTTCTATCTTGATTGCATAGTGAAATGAATAAAATACTCTTTGAAACAAAAAATCTAAACCTAGCATCAAGGGTTTTTTTTTTTTTTTTTTTTGTATTTTCTAAATAGTTTTTTTGGTTATTATAATTTAAGATGAGGGGGCATTTTGGTATTTGCCTAAATATAAAAAATAATAAACAACTAAAATACATAGTAAAAAAAAACATACATTTAAAGTAAAAAATCAAAGGGCGTTTTCAACTTCTCATAACAATTGTTTTTATATAATTATAAAATCAACTAAGGGGAAATTCTATATTTGACTAAAAAAATATGGGCACCCTGTGACACACTTGGGAGCACGTGGGAGGTGCTTGTATCTTTCGTGTGGCGCGTGCGACATTTCTCTACATTAAAAAACACTTTTCCATCATATCATTGAAAGCGTCGTTGTGTCCTTTTCATGTTAGTATGTTAGTACGGTGCATGTCATTGATGGTGATTTGATTTGGCACCAATAGACCTTTCTTTCTTTCCTTTTCTTCTTTTTCTCTTCTCCTTTGAAAATTACAGTTTGATCCTCTTGGTTGTTGATATTTCAACTTTAGTTTTTATTCTTTTAATTTTTAATTTTGGTTTTGGCTCTTTTATTGATGTTTTATTTGTTTTTAATTTCATCATTCAATCTAAATTTACCAAAATATTATATTCTCTAATGTGGTCCTCATTCTTTGGGTTTCTAGTTTTTTTTTTTGGTCTTTTTGTAAAAGTTTTAGTGATTTTTAATTTCACCATTCAATTCAAATTAATGATATTATATTTTCCAATTTGATCCTTATTATTTTTATTTTTATTTTTATTTCTTGGTCTTTTTGTAAAATTTATTATTCTTTTTAATTTCACCCTTTAATTACAGCATTGTTTTTATTTTATATGTTAATTTTTTATCATCATTCCTTTTTTTTAAAAAAAAAGTGCTTTTACTAAATTTTTTTTTTAATTTCACCATTCAATTAAATATGGAATTTATTTTGTATTTTGATTCTGATCCTCATTCTTTTAATTGCTATATTTTAAAAACAAATTTGTATAATAAAATTATTTTTTTAATTTCATCTTTCAATATTTAATTGATTGAGAATTAAACTTTATGATTTTTCTAATTATATATTTCAGATATAATAATTCATGTCATGAATTTGAAAAGTTAACACAATTTTTAAATACCTTTTATTTTTAAATATATTTTAAAATATTTAAAAATGAGATACTTATCACATCATGTACTATAATAAACTTGGGATTTGTAGGATTGTTTTTGGAAATTGCAAGCTAAAATAACTAATATATAATATATTTTTTTGTTAATAATTGGGTGAATTAAGTCGTTAATTTTTTTTTTCATTTTCCTTAAACACGTTCAGATGTTTAAAATTTTTAAATTACTGAAAACAAACATAAATAAATAAATGTGCATAAAAAGGTAAAGATAAAGTTGAAAAAAAAGAAGAAGAAGAAGAGCAGTGGCGGAGCCACAGTGGGTCAAAAAGGGGCAATTGCCCCCTTAGTTTTTTTTTTTTTTTTTAATGAATTATAATTTGCTACAATGGGAAAGTAAGGAAAGTTATTATACAATTGTAAGGAAAGTAAGGAACGTTATTGCTACAGCTACGGAAAGTAAGACAAGTTATTATACAATAGCTATTGCTATTGTTACAGGTACGGAAAGTGTGTATATATAATTATAATTATAATTTACAGCTCCCCAATTTTCCCTCTTTTCCCTTTTGTTTATTTATCTTCCCTTGTAGGGTTTTTTTTTCAGCAGCCGTTCCTACCTCTCCTAGTCTCTTATATACAAATTTATCATCAATTAAGCTTTTCTGCCTTTTGCTTTATACTTTAGGTAAATTTTCTTCATCTTTTCTATTTATTTTATTGTCTAATTTTAGTTTTATTCTTTTATAATTAGTTATTAAAAATATTAGGGTTTATGATAATTTATGGGTTTTGTTATGAATATGTTCTTTATAAATATTTAAATCTGGTAATTTAATCAATTAAGTGTTTCTTTTCTTATTATAAAAAAATAAATTAATATTCATGCAAAACCACTATTCTTGACATCTCTTGCATTGATAGAGTAGTTTATTGAAATTTAATATTTTCACATGATTTATTTGTAAGTAAAATATCAAGTAGAAAACATGTTTTTCAAGTATTGTTCCTCTTACACATACACTAAGCATTGTTCCTTAATTAAATGTCTAGAAATAATTAAGTATAATTTAATCAACATACTTATTATATGCATTTAGATATGAATTGAAATAGGTTTTGATTTTGATAAATTGACATGTATTTTGTTATTAATTTCATATGGAAGATTTAGAATTATTGTGTAATTCAATTGACTTTTGTTTAATAGTGAATTATTGTGTACTTGTGTTAATTATTATGTAGACACTAATGATGATAGAAAATCCAGCAGGTTCATATTAAATTAACATGTCACTGGACAAGTATTTCAAGCGTAAATCCCTTGAGGATGAGGAGTCAATCAAAGCTTCAAGTCAAGTAACTCAATCAAGTTCAAAGAAAAGTCATATTGAAATCAACCCCGACACTCTTCTAGCTGACCCTGGCTTAAGAAGACCAATTTATGAGTACCATATAAATGATAGGGATGCAATCCGAAGAGCTTATCTACAAAAAGGTCCTTGTCAACCTTCACACTATGATTTTCCTCAAAAACAATTTGGGAATATATCAACACTACGACGCTTTAATCCGGCTTGGTTTGGTGCATACCCAACATGGTTAGAGTACAGTATAGCCAAAGATGCTGCCTTTTGCTTGTATTGTTACCTCTTCAAGTCAAAAGAGGGTGTTGATTCATTTGTGGGTGATGGGTTTTCAAATTGGAAAAAAAGGGAAAGATTTGATCTTCATATTGGAAAGTCTAATAGTAGTCACAATGCAGCTCGGATAAAATGTGAGAATTTGATGAATGAAAAACAAAGTATCATGTCTTTGTTGTCTGAACAGACAGTAAAGAGTCAAAGTGATTATCGAACTCGATTGAATGCTTCAATAGAGTGTGCTCGTTTTTTGTTGCACCAAGGACTTCCATTTCGTGGCCATGATGAATGTGAATGTTCAAGCAACCAAGGAAATTATCTAGAGCTCTTGCATTTCCTTTCCAGAAACAATGAAGCTATTAAAAGAGTTACTTTCAGTGAAGCTCTTAAACATAACAAATTGACTTCTCCAGATATTCAAAAGACATTACTCAAGCTGCTGCAGAGGAGATTACAAATGTGATTATCAAAGATCTAGGTGAGTCATTATTTTCAATTTTAATTGATGAGTCACGTGACATATCAATCAAGGAACAAATGGCAGTTGTTATACGATATGTAGACAACAATGGACATATAATTGAACATTTTCTTGGCATTCAACATGTGTCAGATACAACTGCTAGTTCACTCAAGGCAGCTATTGAAGCTTTGTTTTCTAAACATGGGTTAAGTATATCAAGATTGCGTGGTCAGGGATATGATGGAGCTAGTAACATGCGAGGTGAATTCAATGGCTTGAAAGCACTTATTCTAAATAACAATCCAAGTGCATATTATGTACATTGTTTTGCTCATAGACTTCAATTGACTCTTGTGGCTGTTACAAAGAAGCATAATGAAGTTGGAGATGTCTTCAATTTTATTTCTAGCATTATAAACATAGTTGGAGCATCATGTAAAATGATGGAGGTGATTAGAGAAAAACAATATGCTAGAATTATTGAAGGACTTGAAAATAGGGAAATTTCTAGTGGAAGAGGCTTGAATCAAGAAACTTCTCTTAGAAGGTATGGTAATACTCGTTGGGGCTCCCACTATATTACAATTATTCGTTTACTTGCAATGTTTTCATCAGTTCTTGATGTGCTTGAGATTATAAGGGAGGATGGGATGAACTCAGAACAAAGAACGAAAGCGATTGTTTTAATAGGTATTATGGAATCATTTAATTTTGTGTTCATGCTTCATTATTTGAGAAGGATACTAGCAGTTACTAATGAGTTATCATAAGCATTACAAAGAAAAGATCAAGACATAGAAAATGCTATGAGTTTATTGAAAACATCAAAGGAACGATTCAAATTGATGAGAGAGAATGATTGAGAATCTTTACTGGAAGAAGTGTCATCTTTTTGCATCAAACATGATATTGATATTCTAAACATGGATGATGAGTACAAGCTTCGTGGGCGTTCAAGGCGAAAATCTCAAGGGATTACAAACTTACACCATTTTCGTTATGAATTGTTTAACAATATCATTGACATACAACTTACTGAATTGGATGATCGTTTTACCGAGACGAGTATGGAGTTACTTCTTTGTGTAGCATGTTTAAGCCCAAATGACTCTTTCTCTACTTTCAACAAAGAAAAGCTTATTCGTCTTGCTCTTTTTTATCCTAGTGAATTCTCTATAGTGGACCTTATGGTACTTGGTGATCAACTTGATACGTATATTATTGATCTACGTGGTGATGATGAGTTCTCTGGTATTGAAGGTATTGCTAGTCTTGCAGAGAAAATGGTAAAAACAAAGAAGAATTTGATATTTCCATTGGTATATATGCTTATCAAATTGTCATTACTTCTACCAGTTACAACTGCTACAGTGGAGAGAGTTTTTTCTGCTATGCATATTGTCAAGAGTAGATTGCGGAACAAGATGGGAGATAAGTGGATGAATGATAGTTTGGTTGTATACATTGAGAAAGATATCTTCGATAAGATTGATAATGAAGCTATTATGAAGCGGTTTCAAAAATATGAAAATAACTTGAAGAGAACAATTATAATTTAAGTTTTTTCATTTTAAAAGTATTTTTATATTAATTTTACTTGATATGAATTAATATATATGTTTTGAATTGATATGAATTAATATATATGTTTTGAATTGATTTTTAATACATGTCTATATAATATATTATTTGTTAATAATTTGTCCCCTCATTTAAAAATCTCTGGCTCCGCCACTGAAGAAGAGTAAGGACAGATGACAACGTTAAACTAGATAAACACAATTGCAGTACTCTTCGTTTTGGAGATATTTGTGCATGTAAAATGAAGGTGGGAGATTTTATTAGATGAGTTAGATCCATATATGGTCACTATAGATGGCTTGGTAATAAAAAATTCGATGTCTCTTTTGCCGTCACAACACAGCTGAAAAAGCCCCCTTTTTTTTTAATGTTGAAGTGTGGAAATAATACATATTGGGGTTTCGTGCTCAAGGTATATATGTCCATAAAAAAAATGATGAGATCGTGAGATGATGAGAAGATTCCTAATAGCGTGGCTTAATTTTATACCAACTTGATCACTTGATGAAGATGAAGAGTGCTTTTTGAGATCGTGATTAAAACCATTAATTAGATATTTATGAGATTCTTAATCCACTTATTTGATATATTAGATCTTTGTGACAAGGGAATTAACAAAACAATATTCCATAAAATTAGTGTACGCAATTAATATGGCGTTATTAATTTGTAATTAAATATGGATCAAATAAACGATCATCAAGAGTTAAGTTTTGAATTAACTCAACTTAAGTTCTAATGAATATCATTATATTTAGAGTCGGTAAGTTTGTTGGTGATTGTATCATGTTAACTGTATAAAGATCTCGATTTTAATCTTTTGGTTATTTCATTGTTAAAATCATCTGAAAAAATCCACATTATCATATCTTTGTAACTTTTTAAAAAAACTATATAATTCGTCCATTGGTATATACCAACGGTATAACTAATAAAAATAGTTTATTGGTATATACTGATGAAATTATTTATAACAGTAAAAAATAATTCTGTTGATAATTCTATTAATTTTCACCGATTTTCTAGTAGTGCTAGGTTCTAATGAATATCACTATAATATTTTTTGGGTTCAAGTGATAGGAGTATTTTTTTTAGCTAATTTAGAAATCAAGCATTTTCTCTTTAAGTATTTGAAATATACACCCCGTATTAATTTATATATCTAAAGAAATTGATAAATACTACCTTCCTCGGTCACCGTAAATATTCCATAGAATATTATCAAATAGATATCTTGTGCTAGTTTGCTGACTGGCTAGTTGAGCATTATTATTGTGCTTAATTAAAGACGGTGAATGATTATATTGAATACAAGCCGAAAGCTAGGGCTAAGTTTTCGTGATCAAATCTTTTTATCTTTTATAATATTATTAAACTTACTCTGATTAATAACTCAATTTTTAACATAAATTAAATTTAAGTTGAGTTGAGTAAAGATGGATCTGGTACTGATCAACATTAATCCATGATTAATGAAAAAAATATTTAAATTTATTTTACTTTTTAAAAAAATAATATTGTTTTATTTGAAAAAAAATAAAAAACAACATTTTTTAGATTAAGACCTTGTTTGCTTTTACATTTAAAAAGTGCTTTTAAAAAATTTAAATTTTTTATTTTAAATTAATATATTTTTTATGTTTTAGATCATTTTGATGCTTTAATATCCAAAATAATTTTTAAAAAATAAAAAATATATTATATTAATATATTTTTAAATAAAAAAACTTTAAAAAATAATTTTATTAACTCTCAAATATGCTGATGCTGGACGGCGCTGGATATAACACTTGGCTAGAAGCCGTTGAAATTAAGCAATATATATACTTTAAGCATCGTCCCGTTCGCTAGCAAGATAGATGATGATAACAACTCCCCCATAAACGATAAATAATCGTTATCATTGCACATAAAAATTACAGCAGATAATCAGCCACCACTTTGAAGCGTGCATGCGCACTCACCCACCATTTGTCTCTCCTCCTTCGCCATCAATATCCCTAGCAAGCCAGAATAAGTATATATAACTACACAACACCAGAAAAAAGTAGAAAAAAAAAAAAAAAAAACCTTCCTTTTTATCTCTCTGATCTCCTTTCCGGCTTCAATCCTTCTTGTTTCCCTCCCTCCTCATCTCATGCAGATGCAAAGCAATTGAAGAAAGGTGTACAGAGGGTTCTGTTCTTAGAGAGACTTAAAGAGAGAGAGAGAGAGAGATTTGTAAATAAAGACAGAGCTGCGCTAAACACATGCAGAACATGAAACCAAAACCACCCATGCTCGTATACTTCGTTATCTCCCTCATCCTCTCCCTCCCCCTCCTTTTCTTCTTCTTCTGCTTCAAAACCACCACCTACACGCCACCCGGAAACCCCAACTCTGACCTAAAGATCCGGCCCGGGTACACCACGTACAAAACCTACATACAACGTCAGCTAAACAAGACCCTCAATCCAAAACTGAGAAAAATATGGACAACCCGTGATTGGGACCGCAAAATCCAAGTCTTTGCTGACTTCTTCCAAGTTTTGAAACAAGAAAACCTTCTCTTCAACGAATCCAAGGCCCTGTGTATCGGTGCCCGTGTAGGGCAAGAGGTCGAGGCCTTACGACGCATCGGCGTGTCGGACTCCGTTGGTATGGACCTGGTGCCGTATCCACCCCTCGTTGTGGAGGGTGATTTCCATCGCCAGCCGTTCGATGATGGGACTTTTGACTTTGAGTTCTCAAACGTGTTTGATCACGCTCTGTTTCCGGACAAGTTCGTTGGAGAGATCGAACGGACGTTGAAGCCCGGCGGGATATGTGTCTTACACGTGGCGCTTTCTAGAAGGGCTGATAAGTACTCGGCCAATGATTTGTACAGTGTTAAACCGTTGGTTAAATTGTTTACGAATTCTAAGGTTGTTCGTGTCCGGAAAGTTGATGGGTTTGGGTTGGATACAGAAGTGGTGTTTAGGAAGATCGAAAAACAAGATCGGGAGATGATCCGAGGATCCCGATGATTTCGTTTCTTTTTCCCCCCCTACGATTTGTTTTCTTTGAATGAATTATTATCAATCATTATTTCTTAATTTCTTTATACAAGTTTTAATTTCAGCTGGCCCATCTTTTTTTGTTATTTTTCTAGAATCCTGCCTGTTAATTTATTTTTATCGTTGTTCCTGCATATTCATGCATGACCCACTTAACTGGCTCCATTATTTTTTACCTAGAGGTTTGGATTGGTTGAATTTGACATCGTACGTGTTATCATCATGCCCATCAAATATGTTTTCGGAATTTCCAATGTTTTTTTTTTATCCTAGCTTTTCAATATCATATTAATAGTTAATATATTATTATTTCAATATATTTTTCAAATAAAAAATATTTTTATTATCATAGGTACCCAAAACACCAACGGTTTGGTCAAGTGAAACCAAGGAAAATGCTTAGGGATATCCATGCCGTGAAGTATAAAGCTTTTTTGGGGTTACTCTTTAGCAGACAAAAGGAAACTCGCACCATAATACACTCTCTCGTCGATGTCGTATAACATATTGTTTTAAGATATATATATATATATATATATATATGCTAATAGTCAGATTCTTGTTCTGGGCCATGCAAAAATGGGGAGAGCATGCATGCATGATGCTTAATTGGTTGCTTTATGATTCCCCTGCCAGAGACACAATTTGTCTACTGCTATGCTTTCTCGCACAAATTTGTCCTTCAACTCCCTCCAAAAACCTGCTAGCCAAGTGCACGACAAAGTAAATCCCTGGCACCTGTCATGGGGAGGCTGGCTTTGAAGGCTCCATTATTGCTGAGCTTCATCCAGTCTTTATGAGATTTGACTGCAACCTTTTTTCTTTAAATGGAGTCCATTGAACAGTCAACAGATCCAAGGAAAGGCGCCTTGCAACAAGTTTTTAAAGATTTTGGCGAAAAGAAAAGGAATATTGGTAAACCCAGCAGACTATCAATCTTCGAATCTTAAGTTGAAACTAGGGGTGTTCATGGTTCGGTTCGGTTTAGGCTCAAAAAACCAACCGAACCGGATTATTATCTGCTTGGAAAAAATTAACCGAACCGAACCGGAAACCAGTTCAAACCGAACTAGTCCGGTTCGGTTAAATCCGGTTTTTTTAGAAAAAAACCGGGAAACCTAATCCCATCATATATGCGTTTTTTTTTTTTGTTTTCTTTTAAATTGGCTTAGCCTTACATTAAATTAAGCTTTAAAATTCAAAGCAAACAGCCGCAAACTGATGTTCAGCTTTTTAAAATTTACATCCTGCGTAGTTTTTCAGCAACAACAACACAACTCTGTTTCTCTTTTATACATGGTTGATTTTTAATATGAATTGACTAACTTTTAACATGAATTAAATCTGGACATGAATTTGGACAAAAAATAAAATCTCACAGAGATGCAAATTGGCTGACTTTTAAAATATGCTTTCCAAAGTGCTAAATCAATGCAATATGCAAACGCATGATTAAATTTGAACACCTCAAATTAAAAGTCCGTTCGCATTATAAAAGTTAACATTAACAAGCAGATACATTAGCAACTAGCAATAAATTATCTAAAACATCCGGCATAGTTTGAACTTTGAAGAAAAAAACCCAGCAACGGCAGCATCCAAAAATTCCAGCAACGGTAGCATCCAAAAATTCCAGCAAGGATAATGCTATAAAAAAAACACTAGCAAATTAGCAACATATTAGAGTTCAACTATTGAAAGAATTAAGTATGCAAAATTTTAAAGGGAATTAACAATGCAAAGTAAATTAATTACCTAAAACAATTATATAATTATTTCTATTAACTTATTCGGATTTTCATTGAATTATTTCACTCCCCCGTATGGATTCTCACGCAATCTCTCTCTTATATAATTATTAGCACTTAACAGGACTAAACATTATTATAAAGTGAATGAAAGAGCATGTTGCTCGAAATCAATTATTCCAAACAGGGCAGGATTCAAAGTCTTTGTTGAATGCATGGAGAATTGGACATGATCCACCATAAACAAAAAGTGATGGAGGTTCAATTAAACTCAAATAAGACAACCCCAATGGAATATTTGAATCAAGTATGAGTCATTCAGATCCAAAAATCAGAAAGTGATGCAGGTTCATACTATATGACATTGAACTGTCAAAAAATCAGCTAACTTTCAAATCTAAAATCATTCAATAGCACAAAAACAAAAATCTAATCTAGAATGAATAATTAATTCAACAGAAAATAGATTGATAACTAAACAAAGCAATCAAGATAAAACAAATTGATAACTAATAATAAAAATAAAAAAATCGATAATACAGATCAAAGCAATCAAAATAAACCGATAAATATTAAAGTTAACAATGCTAAACAAAGCAATCAAGAACTCAATATCAACAGATCCAACACAAATCAACAGAAAGGAGAAAAGGCCAGGAAAAAAGGGGCGAACCTGAAGAAATATGTAAAAACCCTAGCTGCAAAAGAATAGAAAAAGAAGAAGTAAAGGTCAGAGAAATGGATAAACACTTAAACAAAATTAACACCTGAAGAAATATGTAAAAACCCTAATGGAACAAATGTTATAAGTACAACTTACAAACACACGAAGACCAGAATTAACACATGGATAGACAGTAATCTTTACCTCTTTGACTCTTTCTGCTACAAGTGAAGAGAGATGCCAGGGGTTTTGTTCGAGTTTTTTTTTTACTGCAAGTATATTAGATGAGATGTAGATGAGTGGATGGGTGCGGAGATGTGGTTTATTTGCTTATTGATCGGCTAGAGAAAAGACATATGCTGAGGGTAAGAGGCAGAGAAGATGGAGATTGAAGGGGAAAGGAGGAATGTGAGAAGACTTTTTGGTTTGGGTGTGGGCGGCAGCTAAGGAAGTGAATGGTAATGTAATTTAGGTTTAGATTTATTATACTATTTATACTAGGTCGTTTTTAAATGTAATTTATGGGTTGACCGGTTCGGTTCACCGGTTTTGGTGGTAAAACCAAAACCGAACCAAACCGGAAAGATTTCTGGGTTTTAGTAATCGGTTTGTCACCTCGGTTCGGTTTTCTCGGTTAATTTGCCATCGGTTTTCTCGGTTTTTTTAGTTACTCGGTTTTTTAGAACACCCCTAGTTGAAACCATTCGAGTCAATGAGCGTGAAGGACAAGGTTGAAACCCCCGATTTCAACGAAACAAAGCATCTAGACCTCAATTTTTTCTTTCGATGTCCTTCCACGGCCATAAGGAAGAAAACAAGACCAGAG
Source organism: Populus alba (assembly GCF_005239225.2). Classification (NCBI taxonomy): domain Eukaryota; kingdom Viridiplantae; phylum Streptophyta; class Magnoliopsida; order Malpighiales; family Salicaceae; genus Populus; species Populus alba. The sequence goes on from NC_133293.1 coordinate 7,371,512, forward strand.
AGATTGAATGGCCAAATGCCTTGCTTTTTTACCAAAAAAGAACAGGAAACGAGAAAAAATTCAGAACAAAATTGAGGTTCCGCAGGCCAAGTCATAGAAAACAACAAAAATCCCAGTAGGAATACAGACAAAACAAGACAATAGGGTGATCAAGGGTTTGCTTGGCTGTCTGGAACAAAATCAACAGGCTCATTTTCAGTGTCCTCGAGCTGGGAAACTGTTAGCTTGGCCTTTTTATATCTGCTTGAACTTCTAAGGATTCTCTCCAAGGTCAGGCCTGAACTGTTACAAGAAAAAAAAAAAAAAAACTTCAGAGATACTGAGCATGTGGAAACAAAGATAAATATAGAACTGAACTTCGTTGCAAAATGCAAAGTGTGCCCGGGGTTTTAAAATTTGAAGGTTTTCTTTTCAGATGGAAAGGTAAAGAAATATGCATCTCATCATAGGCCCTTCCTCCATAAGTTAGGAAAACGCACCAGAACAAATGATTGATACCAAAAATATGCAGCTAGATACAACCAGGGATAGAATTTGTTTCACTTTTCTCTACTTACAGTGGTTTTTTGATGTTCTTTCCACCACCTTCCTTGCTTTTCAAGCAGTAATATCCTGTGGCAAATTTCACGAGGATGACAAGACAAGTTCCAGATATCAGTTTAAAGATGTCTGTGCATCAATGCTGTGTTTGAGGAGATCAGACATCTATTAACTAGCATAAACTTTTAACACAAAGGAAATCAGCAGCGAGTGAAGAACCAAGCAGATACTCTGGGAGCAGCAAAAATACAGCATGGTCCACAAAGGTGGAATTTACAGAATGACTTCTGAGAATGCATTTTTAGAAGCACAAGAATTTATCACTAAATTCGTGTTGAAGAAGATTGGCAAGCATGATTAAACAATCTCTCAGAGGCCACCAGCTTTCAAAGACATGAATAGGAGCGCCTTTTAAAGTGGTGGGTCAATTTGGTAACCTCAGTGACTCAGAAAGATAAATAAATTTTGGGTGAATTACAATAAACCTCCCAACATATCATGAAATTAGTAAATTACAAAAACTGACCAAAAGTTGGAAGATTTGACAAGAACTCCATTTATGTTCAAGAAGCTATTACAAAAGCCTCCTTTTATACCCGAAATGACCTTATTTACTATTTCAAAAACAAAAATAGTTAAATTAAATACTTGAAACAATTAGATAAAGAATATAAAAAAATATCTAACCAAAATTGACAAAATAAAAAATTAATCATGTTCATTTTTTTTACTGTTCATGGTTTAATCTTGTTAAGTTAATTTTTTAAATTTATATGTTCTTAAAAAGAGTAATTCATGGCATTTTAGGTACAAATGGGGGTTTCTAATACATCTTCAAACTTTTGGATGGTGTTTATAATTTCATGATAACCTAGGGTTTTTTTTGTAATTCACCCATAAATTTATGAAACAGCACCTCAGAATTCATATGCCTCGTTCATTCATCTTTAAAGAGAACACTAATGTCCTTCACCCTGCCCTGTCCATGTAAAGGACTGCTTATTTCCAAATTTTTCTTAGAGTTTTCCACTGATTCAAAATGCTCAAGTGTTGTTCCTTTGTCCAAAATAACAGTTGTTTATTCAGACGAGAGGAGCAGAATTATTTTATTTTTGTGTGTGATTTTTCGTAGACAAGGGCATTTCTCGGCTTTTATTTTATGTTTAGTGTCGTATGAGTCCTCAACTAAGTAGGCCCAGGTAAGGAAAAGTTAGATTTTCTTACAAAAGAATCTAAATGACCATCTCCTTGATGGACTTGGAGTACTAGGAACTCTATAATCTATTTAAAGGTATGTAATTATTCAAGAAAGACTCAGAGTTTTTGAATAAATGTTCCGGCTATATGCTTTGTGATTATGTGATGAAATCTATCTTAGGTGCGATTCATAAGATCCCTGGGTGTAATGCCTAGCTCTCTCTTCCTAGGAGCGACTCCTGGAAAACCTACTACGACTAGCAGTTCTACTTTCAAGTTTCAGCAAACAAAGCCCCTTAAATCTATCTCCAATTTCAGTTTACAAAGTCGTAAACCCTTTCTTCTCGAATTTAAGGTGGTAAATTCATCATCCACCATCAAAACCCTCGTAGGACAGAAATCTCAAAGCTGTTCTGCATCAAATGTCCTTATCCAACATGGGTCTGTTAGTTTAAATTTTAAACTGAAAGGCTGCTGTAACAGAACTTACCAGCCAAAAGCTCATGATGCAAACGACCATGACAGGCACTAACAAATCAATAAATCAACAAAACTCATGCAAGATTAGTAGATTACCATTTTGAGATGAGTTAAAATCTGAATTGCTTTCTCCGTCTGAGTAGTCAGAAGACAATGAATTATCTGGAGTTCTAGTGCTGGAATCTGAACTGTTAGTTCTCTCCTCTGCAGAATGCTCATAATTATCATCCTCGAATATTGTCCCCGATTTTCCTATCAAGCTCTTTTTATGTTGTGAACTATTTACAACACCCTCCACATTAGCAGGGGAAACTTCTCCACCATTCGTTTGATTGTGTTGTTTATTTGAGCCATGCCCTCTAGCCCTTGTTTTTCTAGAACTTTCCAAGCTAGAATATGAGGCAGCAGAGGGTTCTTTGTTGTTCTTTGCAAAGGTATTGGTGACAACGAGCCCCAAAGCACCAGCTTTTCTGCCTTCTGCAGGAGTGGAACTGATCTTATCAGACTTGCTAGATGGTGAAACTTTAACCCCGCCAGCTGGAGGCTTTTCTCCAATTCCATCATTCACATTTAACCTTGATGAACCATGTAAATCAAATGATGGAACACGAGAAAGTGCATCTAGCTTCTTTTTCTTCTTGTTAGAATTCATACCACCAACTTGTTTTGCTTTTGTTGCTTTGTCAACAAGCACCTCACCAGAAGCAGCAGTTTTGCTATGGTCTTGGTTAGGCACAAAGTACTCGTTGAAGTTGATCCTATCGCTTCCACAGGAAACTTCCATACCATGACCAGCTTTGTCGGAATGATCAATTTTAGATGGACAACCATTGACAGCAGATTTGACTACATTCTCAATCACATCATCAATTTCTGTATCAGTAGCTAGACGAAAAGTACTTGCTGCATCCATTTCTAACACCACTTTCCCTTTCTTTGCAGCCATACTGTTTTCCTCTTTATTTCCATTATCATTGGAATCATCCCCATTCACTGAATTATGAGGCTCAGTAGGAGAAGTGTCAGCCACAGAACTATTAGGTTCTGTACCTGATGTTGGTGTCCCGCTTAATAAATCCCTTGTCCGTTTGGACTTCTTTCTTTTCTTTGATGGTGTCCCGCAATTCACAGCTTCACTGGCCTCAACTAATTCAGAAGTGACCACTACTTCTTTATCCACTTCCAATACCTCTTTCCCTTCCTTTTCCAGCAGATTGATTTCCACCTGATTAACTTTATCATTGGAATCATTCCCATTCACAGCTTCATGAGGCTCAGTTGAAGCAGCGTCAGCAGCTGCAGAGATATTAACATGTTCTGTACCTGATGCTGGTGTTCTGATTAACAAATCTGTTGTCTTTTTGGACTTCTTTCTTTTCTTTGATGGTGTCCCGGGATTCACAGTTTCACTTGCCTCAACCAATTCAGAAGTGACAACAACTTTATCCATTTCCACTACTTCTTTCCCTTCCTTTGCATGCAAATTGCTTTCCTCTTGATTAACTTTATCTTTGGAATCATCTCCACTTGCAGCTTTATGGTGGTCGTTTGAACTAGTGGCAGCAGCTGCAGAGCTATTTGCATTTTCTGTACCTGATCCTGGTGTTCTGCTTAACAAATCCTTCATCCTTTTAGACTTCTTTTTTTTCTTTGATGATGTCCCGGGATTCACAGCTTCACTAGCCTCAGCCAATTGAGAAGTGACAGCCACATCTTTATCCATTTCTGATACTTCTTCCATTTCCTTTTCGGCCAAATTGCTATCCTCTTGATTACCTTTATAATTGGAATCATCCCCATTCACGTCTTTATGAGGCTCAATTGAAGCGGCGTCAGCAGTTGTGGAGCTTTTAACATTTTCGGTATCTAATGTTAGCGTTGTGCTCAACAAAGCCCTTGTCCCCTTAGATTTCTTTCTCTTCTTTGAATGTGTCCCAGGATATACAGTTTCACCAGCTTCAACCAATTCAGAAGAATTAACTGCTTCTTTGGATCTCATGTCAGATGGTTTGCACTTCTCATGTAGCATAGATCCAGGGTGCAATGCCTCTCTTTCCCCTTCAAGACCATTAACCTGATCAGTTGCAGGTCTCTGACTATCGTCAAGGATGGTATTCTTTGGACTCCTTTTTTTGCCAGTGGATGCAGCAGCTAGTTCAGGGGCATCATGTCTACTTTTTGCATTGGTAGTATCCGTGTCACTCATATCAACCCCTACAAAAGATCACCTTGAATATCAGCAATGTCTCTTCATCTCTCTCCTTTTTTTCCCAATGGATGAAACAGGAAATAAACATTAAAATAAGCAAGCACATATAAATTTGCACAATCCACAGACTCACCTTGTGAAGAGGGTCTCCCATCTTCTTGGACAGGATCTGTGTGTTTTTCCTTCACAGAGACAGCGCAAGACTCAGAAATTGTTACTCCCTGGACAGGAACAGGTACTGTATCGGGCTCTTTGCAGAAATCCTTGGGGTTAACTTCCATGGTCTCTCCTGTAACATCGGTGAATGAAGGAACATCAGCAGTTTCTAGATTAAGAGGATTTACAGATTTCTTTTTCTTTTTCCCCTTCCCACTGCCTTGAGAGGCTGCTGGCAACCTGAGACCATCCAAAGTTTCAGAAGATAAACAGTGTAAAGCAGTGTGTGCATTTTTCTGATTGTTTACTAAATGGTGCTGAGAGATTGTAGGGTGCTTGGATATCTCTTTATTAGAATCAGAAAGGACAATTTCATTCTCCTTGACAGAACCATCACCCCTGTTTTCCTCCTCAATCTTACGCCTTTTATTCGCAGCACTCTCTTGTTGTGATTCATTTTCACCAGATTGACATTCTGAAGCCTCCTTTTCTTTTCCAGCAAGGTCATCTGTAATATCCTTACTTGTCCTCTTCCTTTTATTCTTTTTCTTCGCACCAGATCCTGTTGTGAGAGCTTCATCTGATGGTGCACTGCCTTGCATATCACCAATCCCGTCCCCAGAACCCCCTCCCACACTTCCAGTTGGTGTTGCTTGTACTTCCTTTTCCTTGCCAGGTTCATCATATTTCTCCAATATAGGAGGATCTGACCCATTTTTGTCATCAGCCAGTGACATAACCTTGCGGTAACAATCACCTTTATATGCAGCTATGCTTGAATTATTTAATTCTTCGTTTCCAGCAAAATCCAAACCTAGCTGTTCAGCAACAGAAGCCTTCTGTTTTGCAAGCCGACTACTCTCATCTAGCTGCAGGGATAAATCAACAACACTGGAAAAGCTTTTTGGATGGCTATCAGGGAGAAGGTTAACCTCGTCAGTTGAACCATTGTTTGTGGTACCAACCAGAGCTGCTAGGTTGTCAATATTCTCCTCTATAGTAGAAGCATCAACACTAACAAACCAATTTTTACCGGTGCCATCAAAGGCACTCTTTACAAACATGGATTCTGATAGATGGTAAAAGATCCCTCGACGTTTTACCTGGAAATTTGAAGAAACAAACTTTAATCAACAGCATTATGACACAGAGACACACAGGAAAAAAAATTATTAATACCTTCAAAGCATGAATTTTAATGTCCCCGTTGGTCGGAAAACAGAGCTTGTGTTCCTGAAGTATTTTCTCTGCAGATTGACAAAGACATCATAAACATGTCGAACAACATAGAACATGGCAAACAGAATATAAAACCATTAAGACAAATAAATACAGCAGTCGCGCATGGTAAATCAAACAAAAAATATAATTTTCTATGATATAATCCTTTTAATTGAGTGGTTAGGATTGGCAATCGTTACATTATACTTTGTAAAAAAGCGGGAAAACATACTCTTAAGGTCGGAGACAGTGTCGGAAGCGGAGACAATGAAGGCGAGGTGAGTGTCGAGAGTGGTGTCTATGAAGACAGTGTAGAAATCGGCCATCGATACTGTTTGCGATGTTGTTAGGTTTTGGCTTTCCTTTCGTTTTGAGGGGATGGATGGAAGGTCAGCAACCAGGCACTAGGCAGGCGCAGGAGGGGTTTTTTCTTCTAGTACTGTCAGCGTGTATTTCTATGGCGGCAGATGGGAAAGGGAGTAGAGGCGTTGCTTTTACTAATCAAATTTTATTTGAATACAGCTATCACTTTATTGGGAGTTTTTTTTTTTTAATTATAAAAAAGTTAGGAATTAAAAATGTTAATGTGTATTGGAAAAGGTATTTTTAAAATATTAAGAGTGATATAATAAACAATATAATTTTAAAAAAAACAATATTAAAATTGTAATATGATGGTTCAATTTATGTCATGTTAATTTACAAAACTTGTGATACAGAATATGATAGCATGATAAAATTTAAATTAAAATAAAATAAAAAATTTAATTTTAATTAATCAAATATTAAATGTTGAATTTTAAAAAATTATTAAAAAATCCAATAAAAATTGAATCAACTAAACTTAGATTGATGGGTCAAATAAGTCATGAGCTGCACCAAATTGTTTCCAACACAAAAAATGATGCTCGCCGATGGTATTATTTTTCAAAACAAAAATAAGAAAAATTGGAGACCCAAACCAAATCTAATAAACCTAGTTAATTTAATAGTCAAACAAGAAATCATCAATAATCAATTATAAAAAATTAAGTCGTCAATATCATACTTGAATGAAAAATAAAAATAAAAGCTCTTTAAAGACTTATCACCGCTCGTGGACACAAACCCACCATTTAAAAAACCCACCAAAATAGTTTTAACACGCAAAAGGTTACATGACAATATCGAAAAAGAATGTACGTGTTGCTAGAGCAACGAACTTAAAAACAAACCAAACACAAAATCATAAAGTATGTATGTTATGCTTATATTTAAAAAATTAATTTAATTTAACTCAAAACCAAATATTTTTTAAAAATAATAATTTTATTGGTCTAATCCATAATGAATCAAGGCATTTCTACAATACTTTGTCCATGTCCATGGGCTTTAGTGTTTTTGTTAATTTAGTCATTTTTCTTTTTATTATAGTTATTAGATTTGGTTAAAGGTCTAACATGGCTTAAAATCTAGGTTATAAATTTATTGAATTAACTCATGAATTAGAAAATTAACCCAAATTTATGACACAAGGATATCACTTTAATTTTTTTAAAATTCAAAAAATATATTTTAAACAATTTTTTTTTTTTTTGGAGTTGACCCCAATAAATCTCACAAAAATTCAATCAAATCTACTAAGTTAACTTTTAAAATAGTTTGAAAAAAAACTTGACCTTGGTCAAATCAACAGTCAAGTCAATCTAAGTTTAGTAAATATTTTAAATTATAGCTCAAAAAATAAAAAGAGAAATGACAAAAACAGAAAGAGCTCAATGTTGAAAAGGAGTGGAAAACTTTACTTTGATTCATAAAGTTTCGGTTTATGTATTTTTTTTTTAATTATCTTTGAAGTTTATGGACTTTGCACTCATTTTTTTTTTTTCCTTGCTTCAGTCATTGAAAAATTGAGAGACAAAAGAGGAATTTGCAGAAAACAAGGCAAGAGTGAAAAAAATCCATTAGGCACATTTCTTTCAAGAAAAAAATTAATTTTAATGTCAATAAATTAGTCTTACAGGAAGAGTTTTATAAAAGTGGTTTGAATTTTTTATCTTCTAGAAAAATATAAATTGAGAGTCCATAATATTTTTATTTTTTTTGGTTTAGTTTTGGGTTTTTTTTCAATCAATTGGAGGGTTTTTTTTTTTCTTTTGCAAATAAATAGTTTTAATAGGCCATATATGTTTTTTAGATATTTTCAAGTTAAATAATTTTTTTTTATTTTTAAAAAATATTTTTAGAATAAAAAAAACTCAGCCTCCAACTTTCTAGTCATTAGATGTGATTGAAATCTTCACTAGAAGATGACGTGACATTCAATCTCTAAAAAAACGTTTGATGTTTTTTAAAAGAAAGACATGTGCATTGGTTTGGTATTTTAGGGCCATATGTGCCTAAGCTGTTTTTTTGGACCAAACACGACCTATCTTTGCAAGCCCAAAAATGTTCGGCCTATTTTTAAATTGGCCTTTAATTTTTTTTATATAATAAATTTATTTTTCAATAAATTTATTAAAATGTTATTTAAATAATTTTTCAATTATGCAATAGTTCTTAAGAACATTGAAGCTTTTTATGACAATATTAAAAATTATTTTATAATTAATTATATATTAATTTAATATGCATATTTAAAAAAAAATTATTCATTGACATCCAATAAGAATATAATATCTATTTTATTATGTTTATCACAATTTTTTTATATTTTTATTCTTAGATTTTTTTCATACAAGTATATAGAAATGATCAATTCATGGTTTTTTTTTTTTTTTTTATTGAAACTTTGATTATAATAATTTTTTATTTAGAGAACAATAATTCTAATAAAAAAATATATCATTTCCAAGATAAAAATAAATAAATATATGAATAAGAAAATGAAGTTTTTTATTAAAGAGATATATTTTTTCTCTTAGATTCAATTTATTAGAATATTTACAAATATTTATTTTAATTTTCATTTCTTTTTATTCAATAAATCATGCTTCTCGTAAATACATGTTATTATCAAGGGAAAACAAAACATGAATGAGAAAAGACAATTTGGACTAAAATAGATTCATTTCTCTCCAAAATCCCAAACACTATTTTTTTTTACAAATATTTATTTTAATTATAATATAATTAAATAAAAATATATTTTAAAAGATGCTTCATAAGTAATTTTGTGGTACTTAGAGAGTAACTAGTTATATCATAATTGTTATTTCATGAGGTCTACTTTTAAAAAATAAAGATGTACAATTAGGTAGAGATATTTTTTTTATCACTTTTAACTAATCATGAATTTTATATTATTTTAATTTTTTATGTTTGTTTTTTTTTCTTTAAATGAATCGCATAAAATGAAATAAGTAATATAATATCATTAGTTGATAAAATTCTTTATTTTTGTGGCATTATGCGACAACATTCACCAGTGATTTTTAATCCAATAATACTAAAATATAATAGTATCTTTTTTAAGTTTCAAGCATCTAAACTCTAAAATATATGATTTATAGAAAACATATTAATTAAAGCACCAGGAAAATTGGAAAAATTATTCTCTAAAAGTGAGAATACTTATTAAATTTGTGAATCGAGGAACTAATTAATATACCTCTTCGTAGTTTGGCGACATTAAAATACAAATTAATAATTTTAATAATACAAACAAATATAAACTAATCGCTAGTAACCGAGTAAAATAAAATAAAAAATTCTTAAATGACTTGATAATATGTTTAGTAAATTAAAAACAATCATTATATTCTCATAATTAGAATTTTTCTTTTAGAAAGCTCATAATAAGAAGTTGATTAGGAGTAAGACGGAGTGGATTCATATATGAGAATAATACATGCTCATAAGCATGAATTCTAAGCACAGACTTTAAATCGTGTGTGTTTCTTTATTTACCACACAAAAATTTATGTAAATATGTTCCACGAACAAAACACTCAGAATTTCAATGTAAAAGCATTTTTTTTTTATGGATATTAAACGAAACTAAAAGTGATCTTGCTTTCGATGTATCACCGTAATTATTCTTCATCTCATAAATCATTATGGATTCAAAAAGTAAAATTTTTTAAATTTTTTAATTTAATTATTAAAATTTAATTTTGTATAATTTAACTATTTTGAACCCAAATTAACACCCAAATACATATTTGTTTTTAGAGGAAGAGTTAAATTAGAAGACAGAGAACTAAAATTATAACAACATGTCAAAAAAGTGGTGACTTTGAAATTTTTTTGAAAAGTTTATTTTAGCCACCAATATTTTTTAGCTCTCACGTTATTGGTCCTTTTAGTTTTTAAAAATTTAATTCCAGTACCAAACTTTATTTTTTTATTTTTCAGTTTATTTTTATGGGGGAAGAGAGAGGAACTCATCGATTTCTAGTGTGGAGAGAAAATTACAATTTACGATGATTCCACACCAAAATAGTTGATTTTTATGCTCCATATGGTGAGAGAAGCTTGAATTTAGTGTTTATTTGTTTCTATCTTAAAAGTGCCTGAAAAAAATAATAAAAAAAAAAGATTCAAGCTCAAAAAGATTTTTTTTTGTTTCAGGTTGATTTTAATTTTTTGAGCCGTTGTTTCTTTTTTGCAGTTTAGGGTGCCATGGATTGGTTTAACGAGGTTTATAGGGTATTTTCTAGGTGTTTTTAGTCAAAAATAGATTGAAAATAGATTTTTGAGTGAAAAAAATATGAACCCTATTTTTTCATCTACCGAATCTGATGAATTCAGATTAAGCATTGTTTATTTTTTTTTTCTTAAAGTAATTGGGTCAGACAACATGTCATCCACCCCATTAATTTTTTTTAAAACATTTATAGGCCCTCGTGAGGGCCATTTGTTGATGGGCTAGCGCTTGGCCTGACTTATCAGGTTCAACAATGCCTAGCCTCATTCTTCCCTCTTTCTTTTTTTTTCTTTTCTTCTGATTTTTTAAATTAATATCTCTTTAATTTTTTTAAGTTTATATTTAATTAATACCCTTTATATGTATTTTATATGTATTTGTTTTTGGTTTATTTAGCCTTTTTAACTAATAATTATTTTTTTTAATTATATTTGGTGCATTTAGTTTTTAAGGAGGTTAATATGATTCATATATAATTTTTTTTATATAGGTTAAATTCATTTTAAAAAATTAAAATTGTTTATTTTTTTATAATATTTTTAATATGTGTAGCCTTGTATATTTGTTTTTATTGAATAAATTTTATGTGTGTGTCGATTTCTATCACAAATTGATTTTAATAAAAAACTTTATTAAGCACAACGAAGTAAATGACCCGTGTTTTATATAAAATATCTTGACTTGCATTTATTTTTTAATTTTTTTTTATTTATTGTCAATTTCTTTCTTTATCAAATTATCCTAATCTCATGATTTGAAATACTTGATAGATGTCTCACATGAACATATCTCATGTTCAGGTCACGAGATTCATGTGATAGCCCAACTTTACCTTAAACAATTTTTTTATTTAATTGTTGTTTTTGTTGTTACTTCATTTTTTTTATTGCATTATTAAATTAATTAAGATTTAAAATAATTATTGAATTTCTCTTATTTTTAAAAAAATACAATCATTTTTTTAAAAAAATTTATTAATTTTTTTTTTGTGTGATCCACCATATCGGCTAAGCGACTAATTTAGTAAAACTCTAAACATGCATTCACTTAAAAGAAAAGAAAAATCCCTCATAAGGGATTAGTAATTCTACGATTCTTGTTATTTTAAATAAATATTACATAATCTCTTTTTAATATTTAGTTATTATAAGACACCCAAGATGTATTTATTGTATAATTCCAAACTTTGAGAAGACACTTATTTTAAGTGTACAAAAATGAAAATATATACAGTTTTAACACAAAAACTTGCTCCAGTGGAAAGAGGTTGGAAACTGAACAACGAGATGTTCAACCATTGATGAGTAATCAATCGAGGATAATTATCAGTTTATCATAAATGGTCCATGTTGGTGGGCATGGCACCTCCAACATTTTCAATTTTACACTTGAATTCTCGTTTTTTATTTTATGTTATTTATATTAGTAATCGGTTTTATAGATAAGTGTTCTTGGAATAGTTGATTTGGTTGTGAACCTAAATTCCCATGACTTTGTTTCTTAAAAGAACAAGAACTTTAGTTAACATGAATTATCATAATAATTGTCAACGTAATTTAAGCTTTTTTACTGTAAGTTGTAAGAAAACTCGATTAAATCCTTGAATTGCTTTCCTTGTTCCAATCTTGCAGAAGGCATTGCATTTGTCGTTCATTGTTTATGACATGAAACATGCGTGGATCTTCCCACGGCTGTGGAGAAGAAGACATGAAGTATGCCCCCATCTTGTTGGGGTTTGTTCCTATTGTGTGCACGAAAGCGCGGAAGCTTCAAGTTAGACCGCAGTAAATTGGCTGCTCTCATGCAGGTGAGAAAACCTGGAGGAATATCAGATTCGTTTCAGATGAAGAGAACCCTGTCCTAATAAAATCAAGATCCTAATGCCAGCCAAGAATATATATATATATATATATATATATATATATATTGCAACTTCTCCCCATACGGGCAAGTCTGCGTGTAAACGGCGGAGGGAAAGAGATCCGGTTATAAATGAAAAAGGGAGAAAAAAACCAACTAAGAATTTTATATGCTTAATCATTCATGATTTTATTAACTAGTAAAATTATCAAGGCATACCAATGGTCCTCCATTCATAATAACCAAAAGGCAACATGAAAACGAAAATGACAAGAACGTTTTGGAGAAGGTCAATTACAAGAACACAATCAGCATCCTAAAAGTTTAATCCACAGACCAAGCTCCCTGGCTAAACCAAAGTGGAACAATACTGTTCATTCATTCTTTCTAGAATCTTTAAGCTGTCCTCTCTTTCGAATCCTAAGGCAAAAACCTAGTCGCCAGGAATCAACAGCTGATTCTGGCAACAATTGTATCAAACCCCAAAGAAGGGAATGTGGCCAGTAAGGTGTGCAGCGAGGTTCATAGCCTATAGCATGCAGACCTGCCCGGGCATAACTGTCTGCTGAAGGAACCCAAAAGGAAGATCTCTTTATTGATGCCATCTTTGTTGCAACGTAAAGGGGAACCTGCATCAAGAAATCCCTTGGTTGATCGAAGAAGCATAAAACAAAGGAAAAAAGTGTGTGTGTGTGTGTTATCCACTCTGGCAACACAGTTCTGATGCTCAAACCAAACCTGATAATAAGCACAACATGTTCACCATCCTGTGTGAATAAGATCTGAAAATTATACTGAAGATATTTATGCAAATCAAGAGACTAAAACTCAGGATGTCGGACCTCCATCTCTCTTGATAAGCACAAAAGGAAAAACTTCTATTTACAAGATGAGTGGTATAATCGGGAAGAAGGACACACAGTTCACAAACAACAGATAGGCAAGGCTTGGTGATTCAAATACTCAAAGCTAAAGCCTTATCAGTTATCAAAGTCACAGCTTTAGGAATGGTTTGCAAGACAGGTAGCTCTGTTGCATATGAGGTAGCTGCACCATTGATTTTACTAGCCTAAATGACATCTATTTGGTTAATTTCTCCAACAAGCATTTAGGTGTGGGTTTTTCCGTATGCTTCAGTGTTTATGATTCTTCCCACTGGAGCTGTCAATGTTACATCGCCTTTATATTTCTTTACCTTGTCACTTACCAGCTTGAAGTTATAAAACATGTATTCAATTAGCAGCAAGTTCTAGTATCATCTCAAATCTAAAACTCTATATTATCTATGCTTCTCTCACTAATCATACTAGCCAATTCAGACACGAGTAAGAGAACCAAAAGAAGGAAAAAGATGATGAGCATTATTGGATAAAAAATACAATTAGCATGTTATAGTGCATTTCACCAAATATAACACAAACACATATGATGCTCACTGTGATATCCACGGCTTTATTGATTGTAGTAGATTGCCTTGTTAAAAACTGTACAAGTTCATCACTTCATCTTATGCTGGTTATGATAGGTAAATTATTTAGGTTTGTAACACTTGAGGATTTGGTAGGGCCAACTAACACTTAGAGACAGAAGAAAGTTGTTAAAACCATTAAGTGCACGAAAGCTTCCTGTGTTTATCAATAAATCTGTTATGAAAACGAAAGAAACATAGCCTCTACCTAACAAAATATATTAGCAAATTCAGTCATGAACTTTCTTGCTGACTGAATAAATCACTTGCTTGCATAGAAGAAATAAGATACATCCTATCCAGATTTCTAATAAGCAAATCATAATTTATTATATTGAGTGTCCTCTGTTATTGAAAAAACATCTGTTGGGGTAACGACAGACCATACATAAAATCATTTCCCAATCATGGCCAGTAGCTTATAGCACTGGACATGCAGCTATTCCATATCTATCAATTCATGTTTCTGAGTTTAATAATTACTTTAAATGGCGAAATACAGATAAAGATTACTTTTTCTCATTGCCTTTAACAAAGAGCAGAACTCTGATTAACGCAACTAGAAAGAAAATCTCACCACCATCTATGGTTGAAAGTTTACTCAAATACTGTATCTATATTCGAAATTCCAGATGCGAAAATCATATAAGCAAACTCATTATGACATAGTCACAGTTTGACCAGAACATCAACATAAACTAAATCTATCACATAAAGATCAGGATAAGTATTGAAAGTAACAGAGTAGTGTAGAATGAAGAAGCACGGTACCTGACACTGCACATCAATCCCACTTTTCTTGTATTCAACATAAAGGCACCTTGAGAATTGATCGATGTACCTGATAACATACACAAAATAAATAAATAAATAAACTAACTAACATGAATCTGCTGCAAATCTCCAGGAATTAAAACCTTACAAGTAAATCACTAGGACATCAAAAAAAAGGTCTTACGCTTTAGTAGCAGCATAAACAGCATAAAGAGGATCAGAAGGGATTACAATGGCAGCTCCAGAACCAATATTAACAATAGCACCTTTCTTCCTCTTCAACATCCCAGGCAGAACAGCTTGTGTAACTTTAGTAGTACCTTCAACATTCACTCTAATCAAATGCTTCAACAGCTCCTCGTCAACCTCATGAAAGAACCTGGCATAAGGATAAGAAACCCCGACATTATTAATCAAGATACCAACATCCAGTCCTTCAACAGTCTCCTTAATCTTTTGAACACCCTCGTCAATATCGCCACTGAAATCAACAACAACGTTCTTGATTTGTACATTACTGTATTTGGCTTGAATTGAAGTCGAAACATCTTTGAGTTTATCGGGATTTCTGCCCACCAGGATTAAATTGAGACCCTTTCGAGCCAATTGGAAAGCGAATCCTTTGCCAATACCGTCAGTGGGTCCAGTAACGAGAGCCCATGATCCGTATTTCTTGAGATTCTTGGCAGGTCTAAGGAAACTAACGTAGACCCATTTGAGAGAAGCGAAAAGGAACTTCAGAAATGAAAGAGAACCCAGAGTGAAGAGCACAAGAAGCCATGAAGGCTGAGACTTGAGTTCGTCAACGAAACAGAGACTCATCTTTTAGTTTTTGTTTTGGATCTGAGAAGCGGGTCTTGATGAAGACTTAAAAAATGCTATGAAGAAGGGAAAAGCTAAGCTTCTGCTAATATTAATAGTGTAGAGAGTGAAGATTACAAGGACAGCACAGGATAGGGAGAGTGAGGAAAATCAAATGGGAGATATAGGGTTAGGCGAAAGCAGGTAGAAGGACAGCGGACTATTTAATGAAATTTGATGGAGAGATAAAGAAGGATAGAGAAGTGGCCATGGAGTGGTGAGGTAGATGATCTGAAAACCACCGCATTTATCTACTATACGTCGACAGCGAAGACAGTTTAGTCTGAATAACATTTATAATAAGAATATTAAAGTCTTTTTTTAAAAAAAAAAAAAAAATTCCGTTAACAATATTCACCAATTAAAAATTTCCGTTAACAATATTCACCAATTAACAATATTCACCAATTACAACAGTAATCCACAATGCTTTTTTTTTTTTTTTTTTTTTTTTTTTGCATTTTGTCATTTTTTTTTCAACTTTCCCTCTTTCTTTTTTTGTTTTTTTTTCTCTTTTTTTTTTTCGAAATTGCTTTCCTTTTTTTTTTTTCCAACTTTGCTTTTTTCTTTTTTTCTTTTTTTCCATTTAATTTTCTTTTAAAATGTTTTCTTTATTGATTTTACTTTTTAAATATTGAACTGGTTAAAAATTCTGCTTTGTAATTTTTTTCCTTTAAAATATTGTGGATTGTTACGGTGTTTTTTCAATTAGTTTTTCTATTTTATTTTTTTATTTTTTCAAAATTATATTTGTTAAATTTTTTTATATTGAGCTGATTAATAATTTAGTTTTGTAATTTTTTTTTTAAAAACATTGTTGATTGCTACAGTGTTTCTCTGCATGGTTTTCTTTGTTTTTGTTTTTATTTTCTTCAAAATTATCTTTTTTTATTTTATTTTTTTAATATTGAGCTGATTAAAAATTACAGTTACAATATGTGAGGAAAGCACTATAACTTTCCTTGCAAATTACTGTGGATTGCTACAGTGTTTTTTCTTATGTGGTTTTTTTCTGTTTTGTTATGTTTTTTTTTTTCTAAAATTGTCTTTGTCAATTTTATTCTTTAAATATTAAGCTGTTTAATAATTGCAATTACAAATAAATACAAGTTTTTCCTCACAAAACACTATGGATTGATACAATTTTTCCTTACATGGTTTTTTTTCCAGTTTCTTTTGTGTTTTTCTTTTTTGTAATATTTTTTTTAAATTATCTTCGTCGATTTTATTTTTTTTAATATCGAGTTGGTTAGAATTTAACTTTGTAATAAAGTTTAATCATGTGGGGAAAACACTGTAGATTTCCTCACAAAACATTGTTGAAAATTACTATTAAAAGTCATTATAAATAATGTTAAATCATGTGGGGAAGCACTGTAGCTTTCATTACAAAATATCGTGAATTGCTACAGTGTTTCCAACATGATTGTTTTTCCTTTTTTTGTGTTTTCTTTTAATATATTTTTTTCTAAAATTATCTTTGTTGATTTAATATTTTTTTAATATTGAGCCGATTAAGAATTTAGCTTTATAATTTTTTTTCTTTAAAACACTGTGAATTATTGCAGTGTTTTTCCATATGATTTTTTTATTATTTTTTCCAAAATTATCTTTGTTTATTTTTAAAAAATATTAAGTTGGTTAAGAATTATAATTACAATAAAGTTAAATCATATAGGGAAAGCGTTATAGTTTTTCTTACAAAACAATAAGGATTGCTACAGTATTTATCTAAATGGTTTTTTATTTTATTTTATTGGGGAAAGCACTGTAGTTTTCCTCATAAAACATTATCAATTGCTACAATGTTTTTTCTTATAGGTTTTTTTCCTTCCAAAATTATCTTTGTTGGTTTTTTTTAATATTGAGTTGGTAGAAAATTTAGCTTTGTAATTTTATTTTCTTTTTATTAACAGAAAAGCTAAATCATGTGGCGAAAGCAATGTATCTTTCCTCCCAAAACATTATGGATTGCTACAAATCATTTTGTTCAGTCTCTAAGTTTTGATCACCAACACAACTTTTTTTCCCGTCATGAAATATTAGCTCCATCATATCTTTAGTTTCTATTACTTATCTAGCGTTGGTTCACAATTATAACACTATTAAATATATTTATTTTATAAGCCCGCGGCAGCGCGTGGGCATGCATCTCGTTATCATCCATATGTAGTATTAAAGCATACACAGACTATTAAAAAACATAGTTATTGAACCAATTTGGGGTTGACCTAGCTAAAAGATCGGGTTTCTAATTTTATAGATCAACCCGAATCAATTTAGAAAAAAATAAAAAAATATTTAAAATTTTAATATTTTATATGAAAAAATTAAAAAAAAATCCATATAAATATAGGCTATACATATTGTAAATAATGAAGTTTAAATTTATCCACATTGAAAAGATACTATATTATTCTTTGTATTTAAACCAAAAAAGTTTTTTTTTATCTCATATTAAAAAAACATAACTTTTTTCTTGTGAATATAGAGTATATATACTAAAGGATTTCAAATCCCATATTGAAAAAATAACTTTTTTCTTGCAAGCATAGAGTATATATATATATTAAAAAGTTTCAAATTTCATATTAAAAATATATTATGTTATCCTTTTAAGTTAAAGTATTTAAAGCAAAAAGTTTTTTATTCCACATTGAAAAAATATAACTTTTTTTCTTGTGAACATAGAGTATATATATACAAAAGGGCTTCAAATCTCATATTAAAAAAATAACTTTTTGTTTTTGAAAACATAGAGTCTATATACTAAAAGGTTTTAGATCTCATATTGAAAAAACATAACTTTTTTCTTGTGCACATAGAATATATATATGAAAAGACTTCAAATCTCACATTGAAAAAATAACTTTTTTCTTGGAAACATGGAGTATATATATTAAAAGGTTTCAAATCCCATATTAAAAACATACTATGTTATCCTTTTAAGTTGAAATATTTAAATCAAAAAGTTTTTTTTATTCCACATTAAAGAAACATAACTTTTTTTTTTTTTTATGAACATAGAGTATATATACGAAAGAACTTCAAATCTCATATTGAAAAAACATAATTTTTTTTCTTGTGAACATAGAGTATATATACGAAAATGTTTCAAATCCCACATTGAAAAAATAATAGAACATAGAGTATATATATTAAAGGGTTTCAAATTCCACATTGAAAAAATAAAATATTTTTCTAATATTTATATAGTGAACTTTAAAAAGTGTTAATAACCAACTAAAAAAATACGAAAAAAGGGATATAGAAGAAAAACTATATTAATAAAAAAACACCGGGTCTCATCCGGGGTTGACCCGCTGGGTCGATCGGGTTTTGCCGAGTTATTGCACTAGCCGATTCTTTAACAAATCCGAACTAGTCTAGCTACCAGATCAATCCGCTAGGCCGGTCCGAATCTAATAACAGTGTTAAAAAGTATTAAATATCTTTAATAGTGAGAATAAAAATTGAAATTGGACGGATGAAGCATCCATGCGATATCATGTACATTTATGAAAGCATTTTTATAAACTACCTCCAATTATTCTAAAAACATTTATGAATTTACTTATTTTGGATTCGTCTGAGGAATTTTGGATATATATCATGAAAAATAAAATATAGATCCATTACGGACATGGGGTTTTTTTAAAGTCTCAAGTGTAAAATTCCACACTTGAACTTCGAAATTAAATTCCAAAGCAAAAGAAAAGAGACCGGGAAGGCATTGGTAACGAGCAGTTGAGTTGCAAATCTACAGTTGCATACCCGCCGAGCTCAAATTCCCACCGTATTATTGAGTAAATTAAATTTGTTTTTTTATTTAAAAAGTATATATTTTTTTATTTTTAATAATTTTAGATCATTTTAATATGTTAATATAAAATATATATTTTTAAAAAAAATATTATATTAATATATTTTTAAATAAAAAATACTTTAAAAATTAATTACTATTATAATTATGAACATTACCAAGTAGATAGATTTTATGCGGCTGATTGCACTACCTCTATGCAACCCAATAAATTTTTTGTGATCATTCATTTTAAATATTTATCCGCATATTGCATAGCCAGAAAATAAAATTAAGGAAGATAAATTATAAAAATTATTCTAAAAGGGTAAAATCTCTTTTTTTCTACTTTTTAGTTTAGAATTATAAATATTGTTACGAGGGCTAGAATATTTTTTTTTTTTTTTTACTTGGCTCATAAATCATGGAGTAACTCTAAGGAACATAGATTTAATGAATTCTTTTTTGGTTTTAATAATTCATTGAATACTATTGGTTTTTTTTTCATATTAAACTAAGTTTATTTTTGAATTAGCCATATTCAAATATGTGTATTTGTTAAATTAAAACTTGAAAAATTCATTTCTTAGACCAGGTTGAGTGTAAAATAAACTAATTTAAAGTTGGTGACGTAGTTAATTGGGACAAAATTTATATTGAGTTTTTTTTTATAAAAAAAAACAGCATTATTATTATTATTATTTTTTAAAATAATTCACCAGGCTATTTCACTCAATCAATTACATTGTCCTGGATTAACCCTAATAACTATGCGAATTAGACTAACTACCTAAGAATAAAATATTAGTTAGATAACCATTTGGGCAAGCTAGCTAGGTAAACAACCTCTCGAGCACGTTCAGCTTTTGGATTGGAAATCTAAAGGCATCATTGCTTGCCCGACAGGTAGAGATCTTTCTCGCTGCAATTTTAGCAATAAAATCACTTTGCTACAAAGTCATGAGTTCTTTTCATTTTTTTGTTCTTTCTTGAACGATAAAATTAAGAGCTCCAAGTTTCTAACCTTCAATGCAGAGTTTTAAATCTCGGATCGGGTTGACTCGGGACCTAGACAATCCGGGCTTGAGACCGGTTCAGGTGGAGGCAAAAACCCACTTGAAAATTGGGCCTGAGAAACCCGGTCCACCCGGTCAAACCCGGGTGAGATCCGGTCAATTAACTATAGTAAGAGAGAGAGACGATGAGAGATGACTTTGATGGATAAAATTAAAGATTCAAGGAGGAGATAGTTGAACGCAGAGTGACAGAAGCAATGGTTACTCTTAGACAATCAAGAATCCCTACCCAGATCGAAAACTGCAACCAATAGTACCCAAGATGCCAAGAAACCAAATAGATTACTCCTCAAGAAGCTCTTTTATGAGGACCATGAAACCTTTTCGTGTTCTTCATTGGAAGTTGATGATATTGATAGCCTAGAACCTGGATCTTATTGTGTGTGGACGCCAAAGAAGAAGGAGGGGTCTCCAGGGAGCTACAAGAAAAGCAGCTCTACAGGGTCTAATTCAAAGAGATGGAAGTTCAAAGATTTTATTCACCGGAGTAATAGTGATGGTAAGGATACTTTTGTGTTCTTGATGCCTAATAACAAGAAAAGTGGCCTCCATCATCAGAGATTAGGCAGCGATGACCAAGATAGAAACCATAATAAACAGGGCACAGAGAAAAGGAAAGAAGCGAAAAGAGCTAGAGGAGGTTTGTTTCAATTTCAAGAACATCATCACATGAGGAGTAAAGAAGGTGATAAACACCGCTACTATTTGCCTTACAAGCCGGATTTGGTGGGGTTTCTGTCTAATGTTAATGGGGTGGAAATGAATCTTCATCCATTTTGAGAGGTAGCGGATGATTAATATATTTTTATTTTTATTTTTGTAATTTTTCCTCTTCACAACAAATTTTGTATGTATTAATTTTATTTTTGTTTTCGTAGTAGGAATTATTTATAATTTCCAGGATGGATTTCAATTTTGCGTGTAGATAAAATAATTAAGCTGTCATGATGGATGATGTTGTATGTTTACAATAGTTTTTTAAAGTTAAAAGTATTTTTAAAAAATATATTTGATATTAAATAAAAAATTAGCAAATCTTTGAAGTCAATAGGCTGGCTATAACTCAATAAAAATAAGAGGGTCTACGTGCATCTCCAATGTCAATTACTAGCTGATATTAATAAATAAATATATATATATATATATATATATAAAAAAAAAAAAATAAAAAAAGGGGTCATTCTTCCTTCTTCCTTCTTCCCAACTTCTTGATGATAAGTTAATATACTGTCAGATCTTGTAGCAACTGGGATAATGGCACCTAGAAATTCTATAATAGTCGCTCATTGATTGGTTGAGAAAACTGTGTCACACAGGGCAGGAAGGGTAGCCAGTGGCAATTGCAAATTCAGAACCGTCAATTATTCTTGTTATTAGATACAAAAGCTGTTTTGTTTTAGGTTTGACCCGATCCCAGGTTTTTTTTTTTTTGGATTGATCTGGGTTAATTTATGGTTAATTTAAGTCAATCCATTTAATTTGTGACTCAATCACTTAACCGGGTTAATGACCGAATCGGTTTCAAAGCTATACTTTATTGTTTTGAAAGTTATAAAAGCTTCTTTTGTTTTTTTAAATAATTTTTTATATTAAAATATATATTAATAATATTTTTTTATTTTTTAAACATTATGAATTTAAAAAATATTAAAAATATAAAAAAAATTTAAATTATTTTAAAAACACTTTTTAAAATATAAAAATGAAAAAAGTCCTGCCTTGTACAAAGGGGTAGAGAGCCCAGAGGCCTTTCCATTAAGGAGAAGGTCGTTTCGGGTGCCTTTCCATTCACTTAAATCTTGATGCGCTCCTCTGTTTAGTGGTAACAATTTAGCCCCATAACTTTCAAGTAATGGTCGATTTAGTCCTCTTCTCACCAACTCACAAACGACGAAAATGGCATGTATGCATGAAAAGTAGCATGCTCAGATGCTCATAGCCGATGCATCTTATGCTTGCTTTGGCGTACTTTTCCGGTGATGCAATCAAGAACAGAGATTTTTTGAACTTCGTCATCTTTGTTGCCACAAAAAGTGGTACCTGGAGGCTCACAGAATATTAACAGCAGCAATGAAATCTGGATTAATTCTACACTTGCATTGGCAGGCATTGATAAAATGGATATGGAGTAGCTAAATTACCTGGCACTGAATGTCAATTCCATGATGTTTATACTCCAAATTGATGCATCTTGAAAACATTCCAAGGTACCTACATATGTTAGTTGAAAATGCTTCACGAACAGATGGATTTTACTGAGAAAAATGCTTCCAGAGATGTATATTTCTTGAAATTACAGACCATTAATCACTAATTACTGATGATCTCGTTGTAGGACATATTAGCACTTCGAGATTTATTTTATTTTTTTCTCAGTGGTGGTTCCAGCTTGTATATGACAGTCTAAGCCCTAGTTTCCACGTTCGAAACCTTTCTGACATTTGACTTCATTCCATTTTTTGGAGATCAAATATAAATTTGAGTTTGGTGAGTTGAAAATCTAAGAATTTCACTAAAAAGGACTTAAATTTACTTCTATATAAAGTGAAGTGTAGACACAATAGACTTTCCTTAGTGAAGACAGAGAGCTTTCTGTTTAGTTTGCGGAGGTAGGTAGGCTGATTTTTCACCAAACCTTGAAAAATTTATGTCATCTTGCTAGTCTTATAATAAATTGATGATTGCTTCCACACAATTCTACTCGTACAATCTAATTATAACCAAGTTAAACCTCTAAGTTTTCTTTTTCCGACGATTAGATTGGTTTTTTAAAATGATTTCTATAGTTAATATATATAGCTTTATGGATAATCTGTTCCTTTCAAAAAATAGAGAAAAAAGAAGAAATAATTTAAGAAACACATATAAACATACGCTTTGGTTGAGGCATAAATGGCGAACAATGGGAATGAAGGAAGGACGGCGACGGAGCCAGAGCCCATGTTGACTATTGCACCTTTTTTCTTCTTTAACATAGCAGGAAGAACTGCCCTAGTGACCCAAGTTGCTGCCTCTGAATTCACCTTGATAAGACTCTCCGTCATCTTCCAGTCAACCTCGTGAAAGAACCGACCATTAGGGTATGAAACTCCGGCATTGTTTATCAAAACACCAACATCCAACTCTTTAATACCTCCCTCTATTGCCTTTGATATCTCCGGCCCGCTCCATGTTGCAAAGTCAGCCACAACGTTTTTTATGTCTACTTTGCTGATCTCCAAATCTTGCCCGTATTTCATTTGATGTAGCTTCAAGTTTTGAAGGGTTTCGACCAACAAGAACAAGGTTAAGACCCTTCGATGCCAGCTCGAAAGCAAGGGCTTTGCCTATCCCGTCGGTGGAGCCAGTGATTATAGCCCAAGAGCCATACTCCTTCAAGTTCTTTGGTGGTCTCAAGAACATTACCCATATCCACCGGAGAAAACAGAAGATATGCTTACAGAGAGAAACAAAACCCAGGCAACTCACTGCTACCAGGAAAACAGCTTGTAACTCCATTTCCCAATAAATTCCTTTTTTTAAAGAGAAGATGAAATTGAAAAACAAAAGACAAAGTAAAAAACAGAGGATAGGGAGAGTGAGGAAAATCAAATGGGAGAAATAGGTCAGGCGAAAACAGGTAGAAGGAAAGAAGATTATTTAATGAAATTTAATGGACAGATAGACTTTTGGATAGAAAGTGAAGATTGAGGAAAATCAAATGGGAGATAGAGAACAGAGAGGTCGCTATAGAGTGGTGAAGTAGATGATCCGAAAACCACCGCATTTAACTATGCTATCCTGCGACAGCCATGACAGTTTAGTCTGAATATTAATTATTTTTTTTTTTTTTTCGTTAACAATATTCACCGATTACCATCCATTATAGGATATTTATCCGTGCTACGCCGTTAATCAACAATAACTTTATTTTAATATAAAATAAATATAAAAAAATATAGAAAATATTCTAAATGTCTTGGACCTGATAGACAAGCCAAACCAAATATCATTGGATTAAGCTGTGGAGCTACACCTAATAGCATTGGTCTTGCTATTAAACCAAACCCAATAACATTGGATCTAAAGTGATGGTGCAAAATATTTTTTAAAACTATTTTTTACTTGAAAATAGTTTAAATATTCGTTTTTATTTTTATCAGCAACACCTCAAAATTATTTAAAAAATACATCAATATAATATTGTTTCAAGATAA
This sequence comes from Populus alba, assembly GCF_005239225.2. Taxonomy (NCBI): domain Eukaryota; kingdom Viridiplantae; phylum Streptophyta; class Magnoliopsida; order Malpighiales; family Salicaceae; genus Populus; species Populus alba. The sequence continues at coordinate 7,395,979 of NC_133293.1, forward strand.
ATACACCTTTAAAATACATAAACAAACAACTTTCAAAGCAAATATGATAGAAAACGTGACTGAGTTTAGTGTGTGTGTGTGGAGATATATATATATATATATATATATATATATTATATATATATAATCCATATTATATAATCCATATTAATTAAAATAAATATGCATTTGGTCAAGTATGATGATTTTTTATATAAAAAGATAAAATCCATATTAATTAGGATTGGGTCCGGCTGTGGAGCTAGATCCAATAATATGGTCAAATCATGGGTTTAATTGTGAAAAAACTAATGTTCGGAGACCAATTAAGGACTTAATTGTAGATTCCTAAAATCAAGGACCAATTTGTAAGTGACATAATTTCGAGGGTAAACAATGGTCAAATCAAGGGTCAAATTGAAAGAAATTGGAGTTTTGGTGGTTAATTAAAGATGAAATTGAACAAATTGAAAACTAACGACTCGTTTGTAAAAGGCGCTAAACTTTGGGACTGATATTTGAATTTGACAATGGTGCAATTGCATGCAATTAAAAGTTGGGAGGCAATTATGAGTGCAATTAAAAGAAATTGAAAGAGCATAGACCAAATTGAAATTGGCTGAATCCCAAATTAAAAGCCCTAATTTTTAGGGTTTAATCCAGACGATGTGTCATTCACCCACTGTTTATCTCCTTCCTTAACAATCATGGATGATCGAGTGAACATGTTTAGACAAATTAATGTGGTGTCTCCGACCACCTCAGTAGCTATAATCACCATCATTCGACTGAGAAAAACCCCCTTTACAACCCTATGCCTATGAAATTGGATGTTTACACCTCAATTCTTCCATGGAAGTCTCCAACATCTTATCCCCGATCAACTTTCCCTATATTTTTTGATTTTGGGCTGATCGAGTTGACACTTTTGAATGAATGAATATAAAGCTACATACCTCTAAATTGAGTAAAGTTAGATCTAAACAAAAGATGTGCACCTCCTCTACCATTTTTAGGTCGTTTCCGATGACATTTGCAATGAAGTTTCTCTAGCGAAGTCTTGAAAGTAGTCAACCTAATAAGCGTTGACTGTGACACCTATTTTTCAAAAACCATCCATTTTTTCATTTGTTCACATTTAAAAGCCTCTCAGAGGGTTCTTAGTAAAGGCTTTAAAACCTCCATCTTAAAATCAAAAGGCAAAAAATGGCTCATTTCCCTCCAAATCTAGCAAAACCACCAAGGACCAAAAACACCATTGCAAAACCAACCTAGTACAAGAGTTTCCAATTGTTAACTTTTGTCCAACACCCTTTTATTTTTATCAAAAGTGCTAAATTTTTATCAATCTTTGATTGAATCCACTAAAAAACCTATAATTACCCCTTGAAAAATTAAAAGGAAAAAAAAGACAAGAAAAAAGGGTAGAAAAAAGAAGAAGAAAAATGTAGGGAAATACTTTGTTAATAGACTATTGTGAAGGTTTAAGAACGTAACATAAAAGGTGTAACAAGCTTTGGAAAGAAAGTGAATGAAAGGGAATGAAGGAAGACAAATAGAAGGAAAAACATCAGTCTACAGTTAGCAAGCCTGAAGAAGGTATAACCAAGTAAAAACTTAAGGGTGGAGTCTATGTAACCTGCCAAATCATGCTTTTTTAATGTTTAATGACATTTTAGAATTGTTTTGGTGTCACATGATGTTAAGCTTGTATTTTATTTAATGTATGAAAATTTAGTTTTTCTTTGCTTGGTTTTGCTTTGAGTTAGTTGTTAATGTTTTATGGATGTTTATTAAATGTTTGGATGTTTTTTTTTGCTGAGATAAAATGGTTTTTGTAATCTGTCAAAAGTGGCAGTGGTAGTTTAATACCTATTTCTGGGTTGTTAGTTCACGTCTTTGGTTCTTGAGCTTAGTTTTTGTCTCATAGAGTCAGTTTTGAATGTAGATTTAATGCATTCGTTAATTGTCAATAGGGTTGCAATTTTAGTTTTAGAAATTTCATGCATGTTTTCATGATTTATGGTTTTTTGTTGTTTGTTATGATTAAAACGTATATGAATATGATAATGTTGTTTGTTAAGGTAAAAAACTTGAAGTTTAAAACCTTAAATGGACATTTTTGGATTTGGTAGCAGTTTTAGCATTTTTTTGGTTTTTGTTATAGAATGTTCTTTATGTTCAACTGAATAACATTGTCTTTAATACTAATTTTAGGTTTTGTTTTGTTTTCATTTTGTTTCTACATGTTTGTGTGACTTGTTTAATCAATAATTTAGGATCTTCATGCATCAATAACAAGTTTTTTTTTTTTTTTTTAGATTTTTAATCCTAGAATTTTGATTTTGAACTGAAACTCATTTTGATAAAATCGTGTTAATTCTTTGATAATTGAAGTGAATTGATACTTGATTCTTGGTCTATGCATGATTGTGAAAAAAATCTTACCATTGTTACTTGAAAACTTGTCTGGATTAAGACTCACACTATAAAATATCAATCTAATTAAAATACTATTTTTTTTTTTTTTTTTATTTTTAATCAAAATCTCAAGAACTTAATGTTGTCATTTATAAACATAAAAAAATGACATCCATCAGTAATATTTCAAAGAAACATAAAAAAATGCTGTCATTTATCTTGAATGGTACTTAATCCAGACTTGATGCATGCTTACATCTTGAAGATTTCTCTATCACAAATATTATGTGCACTAATTCCCTGGAGAGAATAGTTCATCTTCCGGACCTTGATAGAGGAAGGCATCCATTTGGTGTGATGTATGTGCACCCATGCACGTAATCAAGTTGTGGTTTCTCTCACTGCTGTAATTAATTAAAATAATGAAGTCCAGCGTATCAATGCATTTATTTATGACATATTTGGGATTGTGGTAAAGATCATGGTTTAAAATATTTTTTATTTATAAATGTATCAAAATAATATTTTATTATTTTTGAGATCAACATATCAAAATAATCTAAAAATAAAAAAAATGTATTTTTAGCAAAAAAATTGAAATTTAAAGGAACATAGTTTCAACCGTGTTGCCAAATGAAGCCTTTAATTATTTTGATCTTATAGTTCTTACACTATAAGTCTGTTTGTTTCTGTGTTTCAAAAGTGCTTTTGAAAAAATTAATTTTTTTTTATTAACTTCAAATTAATATGTTTTTAGTGTTTTCAAATCATTTTGATGTGCTGATGTCAAAAATAATTTTTTTAAAAAATAAAAAAAATATTATTGACATATATTTTAACACAAAAAATTATTTGAAAATCAAACAAGCTCTATATTTTCTAGTAAAGTTTGACTCTCACTTTTTATTTTTATTTTTTTGCGATTGCAGATTTTGGCTAAGTTAATTGGAATTCTAGAATTAGTATTTTAAAAAAATTATTTTTTTAATGCAACAAGTTAACATAAAAGTTTCTTAAAATCATTTTAAAGAGAAAATATTCAATATCAATTAATACTTTAAAAATACTTATAACTATGGGGAAAATAAATTAAATAAATGATAGTAAAGAGCATCTCGGAGTTGTTAAATGGATAGTCAAAAATAATAATAAAAAAATATTTTGGATTTTCTTTACTTGTTTTTTATACTCCAAGAGGAAAGCTAAATGAAATGCTAAAATACCTTTTCTTTTTCCCTCACAAATGTTATTCCTACATATCTTTTAAAAGAGCTAAAACTAACAAAGTGGGGCTAACAAAAGAATAAACCAATTAAATCTAGCCATGTGGAAAAAAAATAACATCAAAATCATTAAAAAAAATAAAACACTTATTTATTCCACTCTAATAGAATTGGATTTTTAAATAGTTTTTTTTATTAGAATACATGTGATAAAAAATACTATATTTATACTATTTAAAATATTATTTTATTATTTTATCTTTTTAAAATAGTATCTTTCATTAGAGATGTTCTAATAGAGTATTTCACGAAATAACTAGACATCTTCCGTCTTGTAATAAAAAGTCATCGGAATACCTTCGATGGAGCCCCCGCCATACTGCTTCGATCTCTTCAAACTAATAAACCGAGAGAACCTGACCGTACTATAGGCTGCCAAGCTCCTTGTCCTTCAAAATGCCTCCTTGTTTCTAAAATTAATCTGTGCCTCGAATTTAAATTGTTTTGATTATGGCCTAACTATTATACCATGTAGTTGAAGTAATATATTTTATTTCTAATCTTCAACTCATAAACTTAACATTTATTCAAATCATCTTTGGAAAAGACCACAAATTGGCTCCTATGTTGTATCAATTCCACGAATAAAACTCCGAGAGAAAGATTTGGTTATATTTTCATTTGTATTTGGAAAATTTCATCAATGCAAATCTGAGAATGTTTAAGAAAGAAAAATAGAAATTTATCATGTATCTAAAATTTTTTTGACAAAAATCTTGTTTGTTTTTGCATTTAAAAAACGTTTTTGAAAAAAATTGAAATTTTTTTATTTTTTTTCTTGCTTCAAATTAATATTTTTAAAGCTCTAATATTTTTCTTACTTCAAATTAAAAATCGCTCAACACTGCCATCCACAAGGTGCTTGATCCTGTACACCCATCGACTTCCAAGAACATTCATCGAGGGATGAAAAGGAACCAAGAATCATGTGTTATTAGAGCGTAAGGCTTGAATTCATCACGCATAGCACCATTCCACGCCTCATACTTGTTAACATCAGAGAATGCAATGGGCTCAAAGGTAGGAGAAGACATCACTCGATAGATAGGTGTAATAGAGAGGAGGTTGCAGACGCTGTTAGAAGTGCAGTTTTCGGCAACCATGGTTGAAGAACCATTAGATGCTGATGAGCGGCAGACCGAGGGGGTATGAATCTGAACTAGGAAGTTGTTGAAGCATATAAGAGGAGCAATCAACAACGAGTTGCAGACCTGCAGGGGAATTTGTCGAAGAACTTGAGCTCACAACATTAGATGTAAGAGAGGTTGCCGTAGAATCGGTGTTGGCTGTAGTAACAGACCTGGAAAGATGCAATTTTGAAGGAGGATAACCTATTCCTACATAATGATCATCAAAAAAACATGCAGGTGGTGACATAAGGACAAAGCTGGGTGACAGTGGTATGGTGGCAAACAAGGTTGGGGAATGGGGAGCTGTTTGTGTGGAGCTAGAGGGGTGGCAGATTTGCTATTAGGGGTGATTGACGGGTCATCTGGGTGAAAAACCGTGGAGGTAATCAAGGTGGGCAAGTGCGTAGAGGAAGAACTAGCAGAACTGTCTGAAACATGAGATGGAGGACACGACACTAAGCTGTTAACGAAGTGAAAAATACTTTGACCAAGGAGACAGGGCTTCATTTGCATTCTCCAATACAGATAATTTGTGTTCGTAAGTTTCAACGAAACAACTTGGTGGGTGTTTGATAAATCAACGATAACTAGAGTTTGTGTTTCTATAATGTGTAGAGGAACGACATAAACTTACGATAAGGACTCATTGTCGTGTTCTACAAGTGAAGGCTGTTGTTGTGAAGGAAGGACACCACCGACAATAGCTTGTGGATGGCTAGCCGGATGGGCTACACCACCGGTAGTGAAGGAGAAGTCGGCCGCAACAGCAATAGAGTCTATTTAGGAGAGGAAGAGAGAAGGCCAGCTACAAGAGGGAGATGGAGAAAGGAGTTTTGATTGCAAAAAGCTTTGATACCAAGTTGAGAATAATTAGGAGGCTTAACCTATTGGTTAGCTAACTTTTTCTATATATATGTATAGAGCAATATACAATAGTAATGGTGGAGATTACAACATAAAAATATACCTATAATATTTTCTATATTGGTACATTTTATAATATTCTATAGCATAACAAACAACAAAAAATTAAGAGAACATCTTTCAATCAATTTATTAATAGTACTCATTTAAGAGGATATTTTAATATAGTGGAAAATAATTTCCACGAAACTTCGTGCCAACTGATCATAATTTGTTGTTAATTCATTGCTTAATCACCTAAATTATCATCAATACCACAACAATTACCTTCTCATTGCTAGGTGTCATAATTCATATCATTATTTTGTTATCATCGTAATCATCACTGACGGCAAAGGTTAAACTAGATCAATAACTTGCTGATAATTAATGAATTTTAGAAATAAATCTAATAATTTCTGAAAGCATGCGTAGTTAAATAGAAATAAAATAAGAAATTTAGAAAACGACATAAAAACCTAAAACCTCCAAAACCCCTCGCCGCCAGTAGCTGTTTCACTGACTGATAGGGAGAAAAACAAAAAGAATTCAGGCAATGAGCTTTCCTCTTCGGTGGATGCCAATAGAGAGACGCCAAGCATCAAGAACACACTCTGGAAGCAACCAAGCAAAGCACCATTGAAATGAGTGAGCCCAGTAGGGAGCGCACCGTGCTTCATAGCCTATTCGACCAATCGCAGCCTTTGCATAATCTTCTGGTGTCGGTATGAACAAGGACGATCTCCCAATCGAAGCTACTTTTGAGGTCATTTTTGTTGCAACATATAGTGGCACCTGAGTAGGAAGCCTTAATCACATCAGTTAATTCATGAAAATTACCTCGCTATTTTCCTCATAACTTAGAAATTCTTCTCTTATTAATTGAACCGTTAATTATTATTTTTTAGATAGCATTATTGACAAACTGAAAAGTACTTAATGATATTTAGGAGGTTTTTAAAAAATTTCAATTAGACATTATGGATAGAAATACCAATAAACAAATTAAAAATATTAATATTTAATTAACTGTAGGGAATTCCTTCAATAAAATACTGATACACATATTCTTGGTGCTTAATTTCACATATACTCTTAGCCTAATCTAGTGTTTTATTCTTGTTTTTTAGTTTATTTTTTATGCAATTGACTTGTTCTGATATTTAGATATAGGTACAAATAGTTGAATGAAAGACCTTAAGAGATGTTTCAATGTTTTTGATAACGAAGGACTTAATGTCTTAAAATGTGGTATTGAACAAAGTTTTAAAGGACATCTCAAGCTTTTCAAAAAGGTATTTAACTATTATAGTATGATGAATTTGGGATCATACAATGAGGTAAACAATAGAATGAGCTTAGAATTCAAGCACTAGTTGGTCTATCCTAGACAAGCTTGAGCACTGATTATTTTTTGGGTTATAACAAGAGTTATACAACTCCGTTTCATAGATTTTCTACCTTTCTTAAAAGCTGAGATATAGACCTCAAATTCTTATGAAGATAACAGAACCTAGTTTTGTTGTTTTAAAGTCTAAAAAGCAAGTCAAAATACAAAGTCCGAACTAGACAAGGAATCCTGCAACCCATAAATTGTCTCAGTTTTTGGCTTATCTCGAGTTTCAAATGTTAAAAAATTGCAAGGATAATGATTCCAAACAATTGTCCCAAACATAGAGAAGTCTCAATTCACATGTTTTCTGGTCCAAAATTGACTTGTAATATCATGAAAGAAAATGAGTTAGAATCCGTGACAGAGAAAAAAATGATTTCCTTTTCTTTGAAGGACAAAACCAAACTATAAAAACTCTTTTGATAGCAACTAAAAGGAGTTTTGGAGACCCTAAACATTCCAGAAAAAGAGAGGAGGTGACATCTAAAAGGAAGATTTGGAAGAAACAAATAATCAAATTTGGTTTTATCTTAGAGGCATCAAGCTTTTACTATTTACAACTAAAACCTTTATTGGGTTATTAAAGGGACATTGTTATGAACTCTAATTGAATGATCATTTAATTTCATATTTCATTTCATTCATTGATCTGAATTTTTGATTGCTTATGAGATTAATTAGGCTAGTACCCTAGTTGATTATGATTGGTGATTGATTGTGAGATTTGAATTGATAAAAACATTGTTCTCAATTGAAATTTGACATTGGAATGAACTAATATTGAATGCTACGATTTGCCAAAGTTTTGAGCTTTAAAATTAATTCGTTGATAAAATTGATTGCTTGTAACAATTATTTTGCTTGATTGAATTTAGTATCATCAGCTCGAACAATTAACGAGCTTGACACAATCTAAGATTGGATTTTATGTCAGATTTGAATTAAATTAAAATCAATAGGGAAATTAATTAATCATAACTGAGATACCCAATATTTGCTAAAATTATTTTCTTCTTTGAGTGTTTTCAATCTATACCCATTTTTCTTGAATCATTTAGTTTACTTAATTTTCTTTTTTGGTTGATTTGGTTAATTTACTCTACTAGCAAATCCTTAGGAAGATCTTGTGGGTTTAACTTGCCATATATCCTATATGTGATACATGCATTTGAAGGGTTTATAAATTTAAGATTTGTGTGCATGATTTGTGAGCATAAAAAACCCCCCAAATTAAAAGACAAGAATCCATCGGTTGATGGACTAACCGACATATCATAATAATCGGTTCATGGACTAACCGACATATCATAAATAATCGACCCCCAAATTAAAAGATAAGAATCCATCGATCAATGGACTTATCATAAATAAATGACGAAAGTTTTTTCAATAGAGTATTGTCATTCACGAGCGCATCAGTAAAAATTATACTGACAAACCAAGAGTATAAATACTAACATAAAATTTTATCGATAAATCTAAAGATCTTGGTAGTGATATATATATATATATATATATATATATATATATATATATATATGAGATGAAATAAATGTAGATCTAAGATAAAAAAAAAAAAAAATTTAAGTGGAAAAAGGGTGGACACACAATGTGTTATCAATCTTCAACATTTTTCATTATTCTCTTCATGACATAAGATACTCTTTGTCCTCATTTGAGTAAGCTAAGCAACGAAAGGTCTCTTATCTATAAAGAGTAGCACGAAACAGCCCAAGTCCAGACATATCAACCCATCAAAACACTCGTTAAAAACCCAAATTCATTTGAAATTTTCATGACTTCACCGCACATTTATTATTAGTCAGGTCATCTAACCTGATTTAATTCTTCAGAAAATGTACTAGTGCAGTTATTATCTTTTACTTCGATTTACCAGACAAGTTTGGGTTATGGAGATGTAGCAACTAGCAAGAACAGAGAGGGAACGTATCTAGGAGATAGTTTAGTAATAAAAAAAATTTAGAATTAAAAAATTTGTTTTTTTTTTATATATAATTTTAGATTTGAGTTTTATGGTTGTTTATATGATAGTTACTAAAAGCTTAACATAGTTTTTAATTTTAAAACCAGTGAAATTAGTCGAGGTACACGCAAGTTGTCCCAAACACCCACATTAACATAATTTAAAAAAAAAAAGCAAGTAATAATACCTGACACTGTACATGGATTCCATAGCGTTTGTACTCCACGTATAGACATCTCGATAATTGGTCAACATATCTGCAAGGGCTCAGCACAACGCGGTAAAGTAATTAGAGATTACTCCTAAGAAGAGAAAGCTATGTATTTCGATTTAAATTTCATTATTAATTAATATCCTTTTCAAAATATTTTCTTATCACAAAATTTATTTTTAAAATATAGAAACATTTAATTTCTCCCAATTTAAATAAGTATAATTATCGTTATATATTTTTAAATTAAAACATAAACTGAAGATTACATTCTTACTATAAACATAGTATGAAATATCTCATATTCGATCGTACGTAAACAAAGAAATTCATAGGAAAAATTACCTCCGACTAAAAACCACCTGAAAACTCTTTACGGTGTACCGGCCATAATTAATAAATCATGATGAGAAATGCGGTTGGTTGGTTCCGGTGTAAAGAAGTCTTCAATTCAGTGACCTAATGTCCTGTAAAATCCTTTATATTTGGCCTACCTTGATGAAAAACGCTGGAACGAACAGTCAAGATATATGTAATTAAAGTTCAGTCAACTTATTTTTCTGCCCTTATAAGTGAGAGAGGGAGTGTAGTGTAAGAGTTTGATAAATTTTATATTATTGCAGAAATAACTAATAATAATAATTTTACAAGTCATTTTAAGGAGAGAGACATGTGCACAAAATAAAATAAAAGGTTGAAAAAATCTAGAGCAATTATATCCGAAGGTTAATTTTCAGAAGTGATATAAATAAAATTAACATGAAAGAAAGAAAAAAATCTAAACTCACCAAGAATTTCTTGATAATAATATTTTCAATTAGGCTAAATATATATATTTTTTAATTTTTTTTCTTTTCCTTTTGTATCTGTATCTCTTGTATAGAATAAGGGTGTATTTAAATTATAGTAGCGGTGACGGTTTAAAATGTTTTTTTTTAAAAAAATACATTAAAATAAAATTTTTTTTTTAATTTTTAACAATCATTTTTTACATCATCAGTACATCAAAACTTAAAACTAAGAGAACACGATTTTCAGCGTTCTTACTTTTAAGCATTGAGAATTAATTTTCAAGTACTCCAAAATTTCTCGAGAAAATCATATCCAAATTACCTACAAAAATATTTTATTTTTTTTTAATTCTCTAACACTTCTATGTTATATAAATAATTATCCTTAATTACTCTAAAATATCTCTGATCCCATCTTTAGTCGTTTTCCCCCACCCTTGATGCTTATCAAAATTAAAAGATAGAAGAAAAGAAATCAATATAAACACCAACACCAAAATTCTATGTTAGAAATTGAAAATCAGTGGTTGAGAAACAAAGAGGATGGTTCATGGTTATGCAATGCTTACGCTTTGGTAGCAGCATAGATTGTGAAGAGGGGATGTGAAGGCATGACACTAGAAGCTCCGGAGCCAATATTAACAATGGCACCTCTTTTCCTCTGAATCATCCCCGGTAAAACTGCTCTGGTAACTCTACTGGTGCCCTCCAAATTCACTCTAACAACATCCATCCAGACTTTCTCATCCACCTCGTGGAAAAACCTGGCTGCGGGGTACGTGATTCCCACGTTATTTATCAACAAACCAACATTCAGCCCCTCTACGGCCTCCTCTATAACTCCTTGGACAGGACGAGTGGAAACTTTGCCTGAAAAATCAAACACCACCGTCTTGATCTTGGTGCCTGGATGTTCTGCTAGGATTTCACTCGAGACTGTTCTGAGCTTGTTGGGGTTTCTACTCACTAGTATAAGGTTCAGACCCTTTTGAGCTAGCTGACGAGCAAAGGCTTTCCCTATACCGTCTGTAGCTCCAGTGATGAGAGCCCAGGAGCCATAGCCTTTGAGATCCTTTTCTGGTCTGAGAAACGTTGCATACACCCAGCTGAGAAGAAGGGTTGAGGCTTTGAGGAAGGAGATGAAACCGAGGGATGAGAGAAGAAGAAGCCACATGGGCTGGGTTAGGAGGTGGGTGATGCATGCTGAGAGCATTCTTCTTCTTCTTCTTCTCCTTTTCTTTTGAGAGAAAACTGAGACATGGAAGGACTCTTGGCTGGTCCCTGGTATTGGCAATGATATATGATGATCAGCTAGCAATATTGACGTTTACGTCTCAGCCGTTTGGCCATGATTCGTGTGGGTGCATGTGGTTGCCACATTATAGCTGTGAGGTCACTCGCACCTCTCTCTCTCTCTCTCTCTCTCTCTCTCTCTCTCTCTAATGCATTCCAGTACAAAGGGCTAGCTGCAATGAACAAACTAGCTAGTTGCCGGAAAGGGAAGGGCACCAGGCATGCAAGAGGTTCAGTTTTCTGGTTTAATCGAAAGAAATTTTTATCACTATTTACGTCAATAATCCGTCAGTGATTATTTTACTGACAGTATCACGGGTAAAAAACATCTGTCAGAAAAACATTTATCAGTAATTTCTGGTATGTTTTTTTTTTTGTCTATTGTTAATAAAAATACTGATGCTTTACAAATAGGTCATATACACCAAGAAAAAAACTATTTGTTTCATTTTGTTGTTATTTTTCTTGATAATATTTAGCATATCACCAATAAAAAAACCATATATAATTTTAATAAATTAATAGTTACAGTAATATTTACAGTATTTTTTTTTTTAATTTTCTAGAATATATTAACAGACTGATTTTGTTGTAAGTTAATAGAAACATTAATATTTATTGTAATTCTTTTTTAACTCTCATTGATATATTTCATTTCGTAAGTAATTTTCTTGGTAATATTTAGTATATCACTAACAAAAAAATTATATATAATTCTTTCGGTTAGTTAATAATTATAATGATATTTACAGTATTTTTTTTTTAATTTTCTGAAATATATCAATGAGTTAATTTTGTCGGGTAATTAATAGAAGTATTAATATTTGCTGTAATTTTTTTTTTTTAACTTTCTAGAATATATTTACAAAAATAAATTTATTGATAATCTCACCGGTAATAATTTGAAAATATTTTTGAAACCAAGTGAAACCAATTCTGAAGAGTCAGATTGAAATCGGTGATTGAGGTGTGGATGGACGAAATTGAAGGACACTTGTTTGCATCAATTCATCTACATTAATTTATTGATAGCATCGCTTTAGCGAAGCAAGTGAGTCAGGAGGGAGGGCATCAACTAGGTGGTCACATGTTAACGGGGAAAGTTGGGAAGGAATTTATTTTCTAGACGAGGTACGTGGTCAATTAGGTTGGATCTATTTATAATTTACATGACAAACGTTGACAGCTAATGTTCAGTACAGTCATGAATATTGTCTGCCTTTATGTTAAAATTAAGTAGGGGTAATTATTTTTGGTTTTGGCTTGATTTTTTGGTTTAATTTGGTTTTGATTTGGTTTTTTTTGTTTGGCTCGGTTTTTTCTGGTTTGGCTCGTTTTTTTTGGTTTGGGTTTAGTTATTTTGGTTTTTTCAGTTTCAGGTATATAAAACCGAAACCGAACCAAATCGGTTGGTTTTTATAAAATTTTAATCGGTTTAATCGATTTTTTTTCATGGTTCGATTTTTTCAGTTATTTTTTTTTAGTTTTCTCAATTTAATTAGTTTTTTTATTTTTTTTTACTCACCTTTAAAATTGAGTTAGTAAAAATCTATTCAAATGACTTTAAAGAGTTGATTTAATAATTGAAAATATGTTTTTTTTTTAAAAAAATTTCTAATTCAAACATCAAAATCAATATCTAAAAAGGATTTATATTAAGTTATTTTAAATATACAAAAACTATATCTTAAGATTATTATTAATTTATTTTTTTTAACAACGAATGAGTTGTGGCTCCAATCCATTGAAGAAAAAAACACGTCTTTTCTAGTACTAGTTGAGAGGGTGCTAGTAAGCTCCAATCTGCATCTATTTCCATAGACACTACAACAGTCCATTGTTAGAATAAATTGAGTAAAATTAATTGAGTTGTGTGGTATATATGTTGTTTATTTGTAAGTTTAAAATTAATTTTGGATAGTCTTTCGTATAAAAAAAATGTTTTTAATTTTTTTTTTTAAGAAAATAAGAGCAGTTTAATTTTCTTTATCCATTAATTTGTGTAGATGTCTAGGGTAGGTGTGGTTCTCTATTTTAGATTTATTTATTTGAAAGTACAAATGATTAATTTTGTAATAAATATTTTATTTTTGTATTATTTTAATTATTTTTCTACTTCTATTTAGTATATTTTTTAAAAAATATTACTAATGGAGTTACCAACAGAATAACTCCGTTGATAGATTCCAGAGATAGATGAAAAAAAATTATTGTAAATATCATTGCTACTATTAACTCACTAACTGAATTATAGATGATATTCTATTGGTGATATGTTATATTTACTAATTAATATACCAACGGACAAATAAAAACACTAATGACATTACATATGGTTTTTCTGTTAGTGATATGTTAAATTTACCAATGGAGATACCGACTAGTTGGAGCGGGTAACTTTTTTATGATGTACTTTGTTCGTCTGGAAATCCATTGGTATATTTATTACTGACAAATTCACCAATAAACTATAAATTATCAATGAGAGTTTTTTCTAATGGATTGTTTCTGTCCATGAGTCTATCGATAATATACATACCGACAGACTGTAAGTGTAAAATATAAATAAAAATATATTTTTTTATAAATATAAGGCAGGGGATAAATTTATTTTAATATCCATCATAGTATAGCATCTCAATTATAAATCCAATTATCTTTTTTAAAGATGGTATGTTCTATAGTGAATCTTTAACATTTTTATATATTTTTTTATTGTGAATTCCACCATAGAATTTCCATATCAAGATGAAGATTGTTCTAAGCAAGTGAATTCTGTTCATATAAGATTAGCATCCTCTTCTTCGTTTTTGATAGCTCTGAAAAATACATTGTTGGCACTCTACAACTCAATTCACGTTAAGATGACCTTTAAATTAGGGCTTCTCGCCGCGTGAATGGTTATGAATATTCCACCCATCATTTTATCGCCCAGCTGAGCTCCTTTACAGGAGTGGAATTGCCTAGGGATACTTGTTCCTGATGACTAGGTTTGGAACATTTTACCGGTCTAGTTTTAGCTGGGATTTAAACAGAAGTTGTGGTTATTTTGATTACAAAATTTGGAGCTGCTGGTTACAAAAAGGGCACGCAGACACGGGAGAGATACCAAGGTTAGCCACTTGTCACCACCAATTTTCACATTCATCTTATCACTCACAAAGCTATATCTTAATTTTTCCTACAAAAGGGTACAAACAAACGTGGATTATTTTCCACAAGCAGATTGGATTCTCTGCACCCTAAAATATGATGGCAGAGGATCAATGATGGTAAAGAATTTCAATGTGAACAACAATAACGAAAGGAATGGGGTAAATATCTATGATACAAGTTGCATATGCTGACGCTTAAACCTGTAACTGTGGTCCAGAAAGGAGATGATCACAGACTTTGTTACAAAATGGTTCCCAGAAGCCATATGTGCAAGAAAAGCCAATAGGCAATAAGGCCTAGCCTCGCCCTGGGACGGCTCATTAGAACTCGGCCGCCAGATACCCTGCATAGGTAGAAAGCAGCTTAGTTTCAAGTTTGGTTTCACTGAATTGAATCCCACTGACAATAAAAAACAGGTGAAGACTGATTAATACATATCCTCATACCCACCAACTTATAAATTGATCACATTGAAAGTGCAATAAGAAAAATTAGAAACAGCAATTTGAGCTTTCCATATTTTTTCCCTTACTCCCCAATTATTCATTTATGCGGTTTTAGCACTTTACCATATGCTGTCGATTCGATCTGCAGCTGACTTTCCTTGTTTTGGAATGAGACCAGATGTGTTAAGAGACTTGAAAACATGACCTGTCATAAAAAATGATACAAGATTAAGTTTTCAATCCAAGAAACTTCTATCCATGAGAAGGAATCCGTAGAATGCAAACCTTTGTCCTCATCAGTTTCCTCGTGGTTGATCAGACTACCAGATTCCAGATCAACGTTGAGTGCAAGATGGTCAGTTGATCCTTTTCGCATAGTTCGCACATGAGCAGCTGAGGCAGTAGATGAGGCAACAGGAGCTATTCCATTCTTTCCAACTGGTCCCTGAAAAAGCATCAGGAAGATAAAGGTTTAATAGAGGCAGCTTCTGAAAAAAGTAGACAAAGCATTATGAATCTCCCAAAGCAGAATTTAGAACCAGAAAGGCTAGTCTTATTTAATAGGATCAGCAAGTAACTTATGGTGTAACATGATTACTCTTCCTACTGAATTACTTTATATGCACTTAATATTGGCCTAGAAAGAGAAACTAAATTCGCACAAGAGAAATAGATTGTGTACACACATGAAATTGCTATGCATTGCAATTGCAGTAGTGGTTTCGTGCAATTGAAATGGATTTTTTCAGCCAAACTGTCAGCAAATCTAAGAAATTCCTGTGGTGCCCACAAGGGACAGCATGCTAAGAAATTGAAATGCACAACAAACAGGGATGTTGCACTTGTCAGAAGAATATGTTAAAAGCTCCATAATAAGTGAAAAAACAAAAAAAAAAATTGCTATATAGAACGAGTCAGCAGGAAAACAAACCATCCATGCCAGCATATCACTTTAAGAACACATATTTGGAAAGATGCGATGATAAATTGCGCTTTGATCATATGGGCCATCACTAAATTATTGAGATATGGGGTAACAAAATCTCTACAACTAAAACAAGATGCTAAATTCTTGCTAGTGTCAGGAACAGTAACAGGAACTTCCAAAGGACCACATAATTGAACATAAGGAAAACGAGGGGAAAACCACTGCATGTGGGAGAACAGAAGCAGGCATGCATATCAAGGTCTCCATTTATTTTGGGACTTCTCTAACATGATATTATCTTCCAGGGAAAGCAAAGGTATTCCAAATGTTTCACTGCCACTCAGTGGACATAGAGTTGTAAAAGCAGAAGGAATGTTCATGGTGTAGTAGTGCACCCAATGTTCATCTCCTATGCTTTGTCTAAAACAAGAATGTAGAAGTCTACACCTGTTGGCAATTTATCTGGAGTCCACAGTTAAGAGGCCCATAAAATTAAATTTGTCTTATTAGGTAACAAAACATCTATCAAGACTTCAGCAGCTAAGTGATAGAGGCGTATCAAGAAAGTCAGTCATGGAAAACATGACATAAAGAGTATTTACCGCATCTTCGATTTCAGATATTTCTGAGACAGTAGGTGGAGGTGCCTCAAAGATGCTCCTTTCCTGAACAATCTCTGGCTTAGCGGTTCTACTTTGAAGTGAATCTTCAAGCACTTTAATCTTAGAAGACAATTCATCTATAACTTTCTGGCTCCCAAGTAACTTTGTATCGAGTTCCTCAGCATAGGATTTTGCATTATCAACTTCCAGGAGCAGGGCCATGATCTGTTTTTCCAATGCTGGCAGCAATCTCTGCTCACCGGAGGAATTTTGTTCCCCAACAAATCCATGATCTCCAAATATAACAATAAGCTTCTCTAAACCAAAGAATAGCTCAGACATTTCATTCTTTATCTTTTCATAGTCTTGCCTATTTCTAAATTGGGTTTCAGTTTCCTCTTTCAGATTCTCAATTTCAAGAATCCTTGTTGACAGCGTTGATTGTAGCTCTTCTTTGTCATGAGATAATGTATTTAATTGATTATGCAACTCACTTATGCTATCAACAATGTAAAACAATTTCTTTACATCAACTGAACTCTGAGGTTCCAAACCTCCTACTTCTGAATCTTCAAAAGGAATTTCAATCCTACTTATCTTCTCAAAAAGGGTTTTCAATTGCGATACAGACATGAGAGGTTCTTCGGCCTCTGGAACAACAAGCATTCACAAATAAGTTAGTAGCGAGCAAAACAACTAATTAGATTTTAAAAAATTACAAGAAATATTCACCTTGATCTTTCACCAACAGATTACCTTGTAAAGCTGACAGTTCAGCTTCCTGTTCCTTCAACTTTTCCTCCATAGCTTGGTAATCTTTTATTTTGAGTCCCAACTCTTGGCTTGAATTTTGTAACGCTTCGACATCAGTCTCGAACTCCAAAACCCTATTTTGGAGTACTACGCATTTTTCCGTGGCTTTTTCTGAAGTTGCTGTGCTTTCCACCAATTTGTTCTGCAAGTCTTCTATTGTTGCAGCTGCCACATTACTTGTACTCTCAAACAGTTTAGCCAGAGTTTGCGCTCTTGTTGCAGCTAATGACAACTTCTCTGCTATCATGGCATATTCTCTTTCATCAAGCCTTTGCTGATGCTCCGTGTCCTCTGCACCAGCTTCACTTGCTTCTTGAATGGGATTACAGTTCAACTTTTCAAGCTCAGGAATAGAGCTTAGTTCCAGTAGCTTGTTCTTAACTTCAAACTGCAGTTCTCTAGTGGCATTAGTACAAGCAGACAGCAAAATTTTACGATCTTGTTCTAATTTGGCTATGGTTTTCTCATGTTCCTCTTTAAGCAGTTCCGAATTCTTCATTTTTGCTTTCAAAGACCCCATGTTTTCAAAAACAGAACTTACAGCATCCCTGCTTATCCTTAATTTTCTCAATAGTGCTTCAATAAATTCATTTGTGAAAATTGAGAAACCTTCAAAATTTTCTGCAAGATTTTTGTTTCTCAACTGAAACTCTTCAACAGTCTCCTTAAAATACAAGGGAATGTTATCAACATCCACTGCATTCACCTGACCGTTAACAATTCCACTGTTCACCCTATTGCCAAGGTCATATGGAAAAGGTTTTGTCACACACGAATCTTCCTGGAAAAGAATTCAATTGAAGAGCATTGATCAGAAATAGCCCAAAATCCTTCAGCAAAAACAAAAAAATAGGAAAAAAATGAAAATTATTACCTCCATCACATAGTAACTTTTCAGTGCTTCCAGATCTGTGTCAACGAAGTGTACTGTTATGTCATTGAGAATGAGATCAATATTTTTCAAGCTCTCAAACTGCTTCTCAAAATGTTGTCTGACCATGGACAATAAACTCTCATTTTTCATAATAATTTGAAGATCACCAAGGAGATGCATGAGTTCCACGGACCTGCTTTCTAAGCTGCCGCTGGTTCCAGCTAATTCATCCATGCATGTGTTCAACTTAGAGTTAAGCATAGAAATCTTCTGCTGGTAAGTCTTCTTTTCATCTTCTAGCAAAGCAATATCATTTGACGCCTTCAACAATGCATCCTCCAGTGATTTTATAGTTGACAAGGTAGAAGTCAGTTTGCCAGTCTGGAAATCAGCTTCTTCTTTTAACTTCTTTAGCTCGCTCTCCAAATTGGATCTGTCATCCTGGAGACGATTGTTTTGTTCAGTCAGCAAAGAAACATTGGTCTCTGCCTGAGACAGTGCATCTTCAAGAGACTTTACAGTTCGAAATGTCTCAGTAAGTTTGCTAGTTTGAATAGTGATATCTTCTCTTAGTTTCTCTAGTTCAGCCTCGGTAGAAGCTCTGCTCAGCCGGACCTCTTCTCTCTCTTTGGTGATCATAGAAATATTATTTTCTGCTAGGGACAATGAATCTTCAAGTGATTTTATAGTCGCACAAGCCTCAGTAAACTTGCTAGTTTGAGTAGTTGTTTCATCTATTGCCTTTTGTAGGTCCAGTTCAACAGTTCTTTTTGCAACTTCCATTTCCCCTTTCTCTTCAGATAGTTGAGAGATTTGGTTCTCTGCAGCAGATAATGCATCTTCGAGTGATTTCATTGCTCGTTGGGCATCTGCTAACTCACTAGCCAGAATATTAGTTTCTTCCTTAACTTTTTCCAAAT
The DNA here is from genome assembly GCF_005239225.2 of Populus alba. NCBI lineage: Eukaryota > Viridiplantae > Streptophyta > Magnoliopsida > Malpighiales > Salicaceae > Populus > Populus alba. The sequence goes on from NC_133293.1 coordinate 7,415,106, forward strand.
CTTGCTCCATGTGGATCTTAGCCTGCTGGCATTCAATCAAGTACCCTGCAAGCCAGTTCACCTTTTGTGCAGGCTCATCAAAATCAGAAGCGACAGGAAGAACAATACCATCAATGGATTCAATAACTCTCTGTAACATGTTATTGCTCTCCAATAAGAATTGCTCAAGTTGATTATGTTGATCTTTGGCAGCAACAAGATCAGTCTCCAACTTTGGGATTTGCTCTAAATCAGCAGACAATCTATTTATCTCATCCCTGCAGTCAGAAACTATAGATTCTTGCTTCTGTAACCCGAGTTTCAAATTCTCAACTTCTGATTTCTTCTCTTCCACGAGAAGTTTCAGGTTTTCTCTATCTTGAACCAATCCCTTGCCTTTCTTAACTGCCAAGGACAACTTCTCCCTCAGGAAAGCAGATTTCTCCTCTGTGCGCTCAAGATCTTTCTGCAGGGTGTCTTTTTCCTCCTTCAATGCAGAAAGTCCTAGAGATGCCACTTTTAGCTCACCAGACAGATTAATCACCTCTGATCTCACCAGCATGTCTTCTTCAAGAAGTTTCTCGCAAAGCATCAACTCCTGATCCCTGACATACAAGAGACTCTGCATACTTTCGAACACTTCAGCAACAGCAGAGGTGTCAGAAGAAGAATTGCTTTCTTCTTTTATCTTCCCAAAGCATCTATCGATAAGCATGGGCAGATCAGAATAAGTCTGATAGGGTTCAAGACTGTCTGCTGTTATTCCAGAACGCTCTAACAACATCTGCACCATCTGATGCTTTTCGGATGAGGCTAGATGGACCTCTTCAAAGTTGCGTTCTAAGACATCCAACTCCATTTTAATATATTCCTTTTCTTGTAACTCTGCTGAAAGCAAAGCACTTAACTGGTCAATCTCATTTTGTGCAGATGTCTTTGTTCTAGCAAGTTCTTCCCGCAACTCATTTATTTCACCTTTTGATTGGTTAACTGATTCCTTGAGCCAACCTATTCGAGTTTTCAAGTCAGAGGATGAAGCAGTTTCAGGTAGGTCAATTAAAGATAAGGCATCTTTCAATTTGTGGAATTCCAGCAAATTATCCTTAAGTGCATTTCTCTCCTCGACAAGCCATTTCAACTTTTCAACAGTATCCACTGACTGAAGTTCCACAGGCACACTTATCTGAGAAAAACTTTCTTCAAGATAGTCAATAACTTTATTCCTTTGTGAAAGAGTTTCCTCGAGTGACGAAGTCAAATTCACATGCCATCTCAACTTCTCAATAAGATCTGTTTCCTCCTTGGGAACATTATTGTGCGACAGAATTTCTTCAAAGTTCTCAAAAATTGCATTCTTTTCTGAAAGCATTCCCTGCAGTGATGTAACCTCATTTACTAACCATTTCAATTTCTCTACAACATCCATCGTTTGAAGTCCCTCATATACATCAATCTGAGAAAAAACTACTTCCAAGCTTTCAGAAACTGCATTTCTTTGTGCAAGCGTTTCCTGCAATGATGCCACCAAGTTCTCACATTTGACCAACTCGCCCTTGCATAGCTCTGCGGTCTCAATGGCACTTGATTTCTCTTGCAATTCAGCCAGACATTTGTCAAGCTCACTTGTTTTCTCAGCCAGAGCATGCTTTAGTGAATCCCGTTGCTGAACCAATGCCTTCCCCTTGGTCACAGCCATGCTAAGCTTATCCTTTGTATTTGCAAACCTGTTCTTTTCCTGCTCAAGTTCCACCTTCATTCTTCCAAGTTCTACATTTGCTGCCTCTGCCATCATTTTTTCCTTCTCAACCTGTTCAACCAATTTCCTACTTTCATCCTCTAAATGGCCTAGTTTTTCGACCATCTCTACTTCCTTTCTCTTGAGCTCCACCAACTCACCACGGGCAGCAGCAAAAACCATTGCAGGCCCAAACGGCTCCTGCCCCTCAAAATTAAACCCTCCCTCAGTTAAACACGCCCTAAGCTGATCAATTTCATAGAGCATCCAGCTATAATGATCAACTAACAAAGAGCCACTTCTCTCAACATGAGCCAGTTTCCCCATAACTGAATAATCCAGCAACTCTCCAGGATTAACCACCACGCCAAGTGAAGCTAACAGCCTGTCTGCAACAACCTCAACACCCTCTTCCGCCTGAGCCTTCACTGTAAGATCCTCGATCCGTTGATTCAGCTCTCTTATCACCCCCTCAGTCCGTAAGCGCTCATCCAATGCAACCTTGACAAACTGAGAGCACTCACTTAACATCTCACGCAATAAGGAAGTATCATTATCCGCCACCATTTCTTCCTGATTTCCATAATCAGCAGACAAAGACTGTTTATCCGCCAAACCCTTAAGCTCATGGCATAGAATAGAAACGTCCCTCGAGATGCTTTCCCTTTCTTCCTGATCCAAAAAATAAAAAAAGAAAACCCAAAATATCATTTACAAATCAATAACGTCAAAAGGAATTGAAAAAATAAAAAGAAAAAAGAAAAAAAGGACCTTTAATTCAGTAGAGAGGGTCTGTTTTTCTTGAAGAGTCTTGTCAAGGATTGCTTTTAATTCATCAATAGAAGGAGAAGAAGCACCATGTTCTTGTAGTAGAGTAGCATCATCGACAATTTCTTGAAACTGGTTCTCTTCAATATCATCAGTTGCATCTTCGAACATATCTTCTTTGCTTTCAACGTGCAGCATCTCTCCTCCCTCCTGCACTCATTTCCTCTCTCCCTCAAATAATAATAATAACAATAATATGCAAAATTCAATCCATAAAAAAAAAAAGTGAAACTTGAGAGATAATCAGTGATTACCTGGTTGGTATGAGCAGCAGCAACTCCATTTGATTCTTCATCTTCCTCTGCTGTCACTCCATTTTGCTCCTTTGATTCTGACATTTTCTAATTAAATTATAACCTAATTGCTATCAGATCTGCTAATTAAATTAATTATTCAAGGTTGGAAAGAAGGATACCCTAAGGGAATTCGAGACTGTTTGATTTGGGGATTTGAACAGACGGAGAAATAAAGGAAACGCAGTTGGATTTGAGTTGTGGAGGAATTAACGGTGATTTGTCGGTTGATATTGTTAAGTGCGGAGCAGAGAAATATTTCCCACCTAAACCTAGAATTTGGCGTTACTTGCTTTCATAGATCTGCGTGCCTCTTGTTTATTTTTTTCCAATCGCGAACGTGGTGGAAAAAACCAAAACGGCTTGGTTGTAGCGCGTTTTCGTGAAGTTGACTGCGACGGTGTCGTTCCTATGTCTCCCAATGCCATTGTTGAGCTTTCAGTTTGGGTAAAAGTTATCTAGCTAGCTATGATCATATCCACGTTTTTTAAAATAGAAGGTTATAAGTATTTTATTTTTTTATTATTCAAATGATATATGGGATGAATATTCGAGTGTATATTATTTTATGTTGTTGATTGCTTTCAGATTATATTAATAAATTTTTGAATTCTTTAACTTTTATTATAGTAGTAATTAGAAATAAAATGCATACACTAAAAATAAAAATTTAGATAATACATACTAATTAAAATTATTATTACATTGTCTAAATAATATTGCATTTGACAATCCTCTTAATATTTAATCAAATATCGAGGCATTTTTTAATTATATTTTATTAACATAATTCTCTCTATTTATTGTTGTTTCGATAATAGTTATCCTTAAATCATACCAATTTTATTTTTTTCTTTCTTTATCTTTTTATTTTTATTTTTTACCTTTCCTTTCTCTTCCTCTAAAGCATAAGATTTTTCAAAAACAAATCCATTTGTTTCAAATTTCATTTTATGTTTCTTTGTAATCCTTTAGGATCAACCAAACATGCAAAGTTATGTTACCTTTTTTTTTTTTAGCTTATTTATTTATTGTCTTTTTACATGTTGGTCTCTCTATACTATTATTATCATCAAGTACAACATCATCTTCTTACAAGTCAATTAAACTTTATGTAATAGAAGAATAAGTATCAGAGTTGCATTTTTAATATTTTTTATTTTTTCTTTAAATTTTCAATCATTCATTTAGGTTGGCTTTTCAATTTATCTCAACAATATTGAAATGAAAATGGTTGGTCTTGAAATTATTTTTTTATATGCAATATTCACTTCATCGACCTAATATTTAAATCGCATTGAAATGCATTACTTAAAAAATGATAAATTAAATGAATTTAAATATATAAGTTTTATATATGAAATACCTTGTTTTCATAGGTGAGACCACTCCGGTTTTATTTTTTATTTGAGCATAGGGAAAAAAAAAATTATTCATTGCTAATTAAATGGTCGACCAACGATGCATTAGAGAACTTAATGTATGCTCAGATACAAACTTCTTATTTTCGTTGATATTGTCATGAATTATTTTCTAATACACCTTATTTTTTTATTTTTCACATATTAGATCGTGTTAACGTTGATTCATGCCTTTACAAGGCAAATATCTTATCCATCTCTAAAGTTACTTAATTGCTTTATCTTTTTAGTCGTGGGTGGATTTTCACATGGATCTTGAGATGGTACAACAAATTGATTGGAGTATTGAATAGGTAGATCATAATTTTATTTTATTTTTTATGAAAATCATGTATTCAAATCAGACCTTCCATACATGATGATAGTGAAATAGCCATACCTTGAGATTCAATTGAAACTTTTTTAAGTAATTGTGATTGATAATGAAATTGAAGTCAAGGAAATGTGCTTGAAAATGATAAATATGTAGAGAATAAAGTTGACAGATATTGATGCAAGTGTAAATTTTGACTCAATATTTTGATAGGTGTGGTGCAAAATAGTTAAAGAACAAAATTTGATCAATAATATTCGTGGAATATTATGCAAAACCATCAAAATATCATTATCTAATTCATCTTGCTAACCAAGAATTTATCTTCTAATTTTCTTTCTCACTAATTAAAAATGTATCATCCTCATTCAAAAATAGTTCACAATCATTCAAGATACATGCTAAACTCGAATTTTTCTTCTTTATCTGATGAGTTAATAATTTTTTTCTCAATATTTTTATGGCTAAGAAAAGTCCAAGACAACAAAGGTCTGACAATATATCAGATCTAATATGCTTAGGCTCCATCATCAGCCAAATCAAAGATAACGTGGGTCTGACAACTTATCAGACCTAATATACTTAGGTTTTGCCACCAGCTGAACCCAAGGTAAAGTGGTTATGGCAATAAACTAGGGTTCTGCCATTGGTTCAGGCCTAATTTACTTGAGTTTACCATCTGAACGTAAAGTAACGTAGGTCTGACAAATCACCAAACATCATGCATTTGGGTTCAACTGTCAACTAAACTAAAGGTGTTATGAATTTGATGAACAACCATGACCTTTTTATCTAAGTTTTCCCATATGCCATGTCCAATTGGTTTTACTATACAGCTCTACTTTTAGATTAATTACATGAATTATTTATATTAGAGATAATAATCTCCCTACATCTATAGATATACAAAAAGCCTCTAAATGGTCTTATTATCTTATTAATGCAATATAAAGGATATTTATCCATTATTAATTAAATTCAAATGATATTTTCCCCTCATTAATGACATTAAAAGCAAAGGACTTTTCAGTCCTTCCTTTTCTTGAAGATGATAAGGTTCCAATTACTAAAAAAAAAAAAAAAAAACTAATTTAAATGTGTTATTTGACCTTTATAACCTCCATTTTTTATTGTTTTGAAAATGTTTTGGGTTTTAAATTGATGGGTTCTTGGATTTGGGTATGTGTTTGAATTTTTAAGGTATTTAGATTGATTTGTTTGGATTTATTTATATTTGTCATTATACTAAATCATTGGTCAACGCTACGTTATTGTCAAATCACACTCTTTTCAAAATAAAAAAAATCATGCATTATTAATGTTTTTTCTAAAAGAAAAAAAATAAAACAAGTAGAGGTTGACCTGATGTGATTCGGTCAACTTGACAGATCAAAATAAGACTTGGACGATTAGTAACAAATTCAAGATGACATTCTTTAAAAAAAAAAAAAAAAATATGGAGACGCAACATATTGAATTGACTCAGGTCATGAGATTATAATAACTAATAACCTCATATAAAACAAGTTGAAACAAATTATGAACCATAATTCCTAATCAACCCAATGTTAAAGGAAAAAAATTTAAAAAAATTAATTAAAGAAAGGACAAAATAAAACTTATTTGATTCAACCTAGGTTAACTAGCTAAATTCACGACTTGAGTCATGAGACCAAGATAAACCCATATAAAGTAAATCAAAACAAATCATGAAGCTCAATTCTCAATGTTAAAGGATGAATTGAAAAAAAATCAATAAAACAAATGATAAAAAATGACCCAAGTCAACTCGAGTTAACTTACCAAACTTATGACCCGGGTCATGAGATAAGGATAACCTCATAGAAGCAAATTGAAAAAACAATCTGAGTTAACTCAGGTTAATCTGCCAAACTTACGATACGACTCAATTCATGAGATCAAGATAACCCTATATAAAATAAATTAAAACAAATTATGAAGCAATATTCTCAATCAATCCATTATTAAAGAATAAAATTGGAAAAATAATAATCTAAAAAAAAAACACAGTAAAACAACTTGAATTAACGGAGATTAACTTGTAAAACTTGTGATCTGAGTCATGAAATTATGATAACCTAATATAAAGTAAACTAAAACAAATCATGAAACTTAATTCCTAAACAACTGAATGTTTAATGATGAAATTAAAAAAAAACTTGAATCAACAAGGTTAACCTGTTATACTCACAACACAAATCATGAGACTTAGATGACCACATAAAAAACAAACTACAACAAACCATAAAGACCAATCTCTAATAAATCAAATGTTAAAAGATAAAAATACAAAAAAAAAAAAAAAACTATTACAATAAATAGTGTTTTGTGAGGTGATACATAATAAACACCACCTCTTTTAGTTTTATTTTTGTTAATGTTAATATAGGTTTAAAAAATTTTCCCACCGCTTTATAACTCATTTTAGCATATATAAATTATAATTCAATCCTCAAATATTTTTATAAATTAAAAAGTTATTCTTCTAGTTTTGAAAATCATAAGCATAAAAATTAATAATGTATGAGAAGAAAAACATCAAATTATCATAGAAAACTAACTAAAAAATCAAGTTACAAATAAATGACAAAACACAAGGATTCAATATTGAAATTTTAAACTAAAGGGATCAACTTATTATTTTACTAATTTCAACCATCCAATGCTTAAATATCCTTAAATATGATTATAAAAAAAATATCTTTAAATTCTTTTTTTTTCTTTTGTTTTTCTATGAATAATTTGAGACCATATTATTATTTTGTAAAATACTAGTTTGGCTTCCAAATCAATAAATTAAACCATCTTAATTCTTTTGGACAACAACAAACAATTTTGAGTTAAAGAAGTCAAATGTTTACTGTTATGCTCATGTGAGTCTATTTAAATAGTGTTTGTTTTTGCGGTCCAATTGTGTTTTTAAGCATTTTTTTTTATTTTTTTCCTTCAAATTAATTTTTTTGGTATTTTTAAATTATTTTAATATGCTGATGTTAAAAATAAATTTGAAAAAAATAAAAAAAATATTATTTTGATGTATTTCTAAGCTAAAAGCACTTTAAAAAACAACCACTATCACAATACCAAAACACTACCTTATTAAATTCAGCACCATGGATCGACTCGGATGTGAGTTGTGTTGAGTTTGATAATTAATAGAGAAAGTTGACTTGGTTTGACAAGTTAATAATCTAGATTGATTAATGATCTAGCCAACTCAATAAAAAAAACATAATTATTTTATATTTTATTTAAAAAAAAACAAAGTTTTTTTAAAAAATATTTTTTGAAGTTAATTGGCTTTGTCCATGACCCAAGTCAAGTCTATTCTTGGTTCAAATTTTATAACTGTAAGGCTAAGCAAATCTCTATTATAACATCATGCTGATAGCAGATCTATAGTCACTATTTCTTATGTTAGATATTGTGGTTGTTTTTGTGGTTTAAGAAAAATAATTTTTAAAAAATCACTTTTTTGTGTGGTTGATTTACCTAAATTATGTGTTTGGTAAAAACTATAGTTGAAAATTGCTTCTTCATCATAAGCATGCCATTAGTATTTGATTAAAATTGTGGTTAGATATGAAATGACCAAAATAGGATATTAAATTTTTCAATATATAACATTGAACAATTAATATATATTTAAAATTAACTACTTGTAAAATTAAAAAAATCTACAATTCTCCCATCAAACTTGAAGCAATTTCATCTCGAACACCATCCATATGCAAAGTCTAGTTGCCTCCATGTACTTGTGATTGTTGAATAAATATCACATAAAAAATCCAGAGTCACAAAATCAGGATGATGTTCAAACTCATTAAAAATAACATCTTGTTTGGACCTCATTTTTATGTAATTATAAAGAGCCATTACTTTTGTGGTTGTGGTTTTAAATAAAGGTTCAAGAAACTATAGAACCTATACCTATTAGGGAATCAATACAATAATAACATTTTCTTTCATCTTTAACTAGATTTTCTTCTCTTAGGTCTTTGAATCTATTATATAATCAGTTAACAGGATCAGATTATTTTTATGGTATCAATTAAATTGTCTAGCTTTGGATATTTTTCTTTTCTCCTACTTATTTGATTTTTCATATGTTACCAATTTATTTCCTACTAGTAATATTTTATATTTGAGAGATTGATTATCTAGAAATAGTCACTCAATTTTTTTGAATAGCTATGCTTAAGACCAAAAACAATTTAGTTAATATAGAATTAGAACCAGCATTAGTCTGTATTGAATTTTTATTGTATTGATATTGGCTAATATATTTAAATAAATACTCATTTTCTCTTAAATTCAGTTTGGTTCCCATGTTATAGTATCCTTTAGTTGATTTTAGTTTCTTATACCATATTAATCATACTAATAATTTTTGTGAGTATCTTTTTTTTTTGTTCTATCCTTTCTACATCATTTACAAAATTTTAGCTTTTTACATCATTTCATTCATTCATATATATATTTTTGAACTCAAAATAATTGAAGCTACACTTTAAACCTTTGTCCATTTACTATATGAAATCAAAATCAACAAATTTATCAATCTCCTAAATTTTGCAACTAAGAAAGAAGAAGATTAGAATCACAAGTGTTTACCAAATTATCAAGAGCAGATCAATGATTTTTGCAAAAATAAATAGGGATATAGTTTCAATAGTGAACAATATCTTGTTAGATTCAAATTTTTTAAGAATATACATAGTTGAGATTGAAGAAATATCAAAATCAAAACTTGCCTAGATTTTTTTGCAGAAAACAATGCTTGTACATGAAAAGGGGATTACAAGACTTAAGGAAAACATACATGGTGGTGGTTTTTGTAGATCTTGGTCGTGGATGGTGGTTTGTGCAGATCCGGTGCTAGTTTGTGGGTTTTGCAATTGTTTGTGACTAAAAAAGAGAAAGAGAGAGAGAATGTTCGTAAACAAAGGTTGTTCAAGAATGATTAGAGGTCGATGAAGAGGTTGAAAAACATGGGCAACGAGAATAATCATTTCATTGGGTTCTCATATATATATATATATATATATATTTTTTGGTCAACAAAAAATTAAATAGTCTTTTGGCTTTGATTAATTTTTGCACTGAAATCTTAAAAGTAGGTCAAGCATGCTTTTGATTAACTTATGGTTGGACTATAGTTTTGACATGTATCCCACTTTCATAACCATGCATTTTAAAGTTTACCATACATTTATTTATCATGGTCAAACCACAACACATTTTATACCATAAAAATTTATAGTTCATCACTATTGTCAGCTTGTTAAGTAATCTGGTCCAACTACTCCTTGAATGATAATTTTATCTCAATTCTCAAAGCCTACATTTCACTTTCACTTTCCTTTTCCTTATATTTAGATAAAGTCATATTAGTAAATTAATCAGGCCATTGCTCTACCTTCTTCTTCTTCTTCTTGTTCCCCTCTCGATATTTACAAGAAGTTGCTCTAATCTGACATGGTTATTATTCCTCTTCAACTTGGGCCTAGCTAGTCATGCCAGACGATGGTGGTCATAAGATCAACTAAGATGTTGTTTGGTAATGTGGTTGCGGGTGAGGTTCACCTGCAGCCACACATATCAGCGTTTGGTAAAGAAAAAAAAAGTGATTTTCCATGGGACTTACCAACTTTGTGGCCGTGCCGCAGGTTTTGGAGAAGCTTCATTTTGCTGCTTCTCGTGGGGATTTCTAATGAACAGTGGAGCATGGCCCCATTGTTCAGTTTTTTTTTTTTTTTAAAAAAAAATTAGTTTGAGGTGAATTAAATTTACTCGTACTATACTCTCAATTTTATTCCTAATAATATTTTACCTAATTTTATAGTTTTTGTCGAATGAATTTTATATGTAATGGAATTGTAGATAGTTTAATGGAACAATAATGTTTTTTTTAATATAAAGTATGATTTATTTTCATGATGTAATAGTAATAGTTAAATCCACAATATTTAAATTAAAAACCATCAATATTATTATATATATATAATATTTAAATTATTTTATAACCTCAATTTCAAAAGCATTCTTAAACAAACATATTCAACTACTTTTTCTTCAATCTCAATTTCAACCACAATTTCAACCAAATACATATTTTTTAAAATCAACTTCAACTAAAAATACTTTTTATAAAACAACTTTTTTCAACCACAATAGTTACCGCAATTCCAAACACAGTTCTACCCATCCCCTGCTTGTAATCATTCCCTTGATCAGTTAAAATATAATTAGTAGTTTCTGACACCGTTTACTTCAGAAGTTTATCGGGCATGACAATCTAGTTCTTGTAGGCAGGATGGAAGGGGAAGAATAAGATGCTCCCTTCATTTGATCGGGTGGAAGGAGACCCTAATCAGCAGGAAGGAAGAGAATGACCTCTCCTATTCATCCCCTACTGGGTTTCCGTCCTAACACAAATTCTCTCCATCCTTGCTTTCCTCCTTTTCATCCTATCGACTAAACAAAAAGCGTCTAGGCTATTAAAGCCGGCCATGGAAATGGCTATGAGCTTTTGTGACGGTGACAGGCTGAAGCAATTCTCACACAATTCCATCTTTACGAGCAATGCAATATATCTAGGAAAACAGCACAGGCATAGCCAAAAAACTTGGTTAAGAAAAAAGAAAAAGGCCAATGGAACCTGGCAATGAAACTTGTAGTATGCTGCTTGCGCAGTATGGTGAGTACGTAGGAAACCCAAACAAAAAGAAAACTCTGATTGAAACTCATAATACCAATGCTATTATAATCCATAAGCGAGTTGAAAGGGGTAAAACAAGATGAACAATGCACAAACTCGACTCTAAATCCATTTCATTACAGGAAACAGATCATATGGCATGGTAAGACAAACAAATGTGATACGAAGACAACCGCAAGCATACATTTGTCTAAATATTGTTATTGTAACTGTTAGAAAGGAGAAGCACAACAAGGGTATTGATGATAAGTAAGTATAAATGTGCTGCTATATGTTCTAAAAATAAACTTAATTTTCACATATTTAGGTATTATATTTATTTATAGGTTGCTGATGCTCAAGAGCTCAACATAAGATGAGATTGATTATTTTGTTTAAGAATCAGGGACATTAGCTCTTACCGGACTCTATTTACATTTCGAAGGTCGGCATTTTCCCTCTATACATCATTCTTCTAATTTACTTTCAATTCATATTAGGTACTCATAATACACTAAGAAAAGAGCATCAGGATAATCTTTTGGCAAGCTATTGATGTAGAGGTAGAACCGCAACAAATCCTCTTTGGAAATCGCTTTCGTGTCAACAACTTCACTGTTACAAGTGAGAACCCACAAGTCTTCCGAGTTAACTCTCTTTAAGCTGCCACGGCAAAAAGGGCAGGACTCCGACCTTGTGTTCCTGCAATTGTGAAAAAAACCAAATAAGTGAAAATATGGCAACTCTCTTTGATATCAAGTATTCACAGAGGAAAAGGGCATGATATTGCAGTAAGATTTCGAGGTTTGTAGTTACCAATTGTGGTAGCATTTGATGCACATTGCATGACAACAGTTAGGCAAGACCATTTTGGTGCAGGGCTCCAAACAAATTCCACATTCATCTTCCCTCTCTAAATCAATATTGGCAAGCCTGTTATCTCCTTCCACCTTTTTTCCCAAACTCTCCATGCCATAATTCTCTCCTTTAACATCCCCCAGCTCTTCTAAGTTACTATTAAGCCGATGAAGAGACGGCAATATAACGCCTGCCATTCATTTTTATGAAAACAGAAAAAGTCAAATAAAACATACAATCAGAATGGTTGGAAATTAGTTTTAATGCATTTATAACTATAGTTTATGGATTAAGAAAAGCCAAAAAAAAAAAGTAGATAATTTGCATACCATAGAATTCCTGAACTGTTGCTTTCCTTCCATGCTTAGATAGGCTTGGTCTACCATCAGTATACACCTGCAAGGCATTTACGAGCCAAAAATTTATGAACTTGCCAACTATATACAGCAATATGCAAGAAATGGAAACTTTAGCAAACTATCTTTTAAGAATCACCGGACCAAAAAGAGAACTGACCTTATATACTAGTACATGAAAGAAATTTAGATATCTGGGGAGCAGGCAAAAATAAGAACAATCTATTCTTTGTAGCAGAAAGAAAAAGAGAGGAGCCCACTGATTGTAAGCTAATTTCATCCGCAGGCGTGCTCCACCCTTGTCCTTTGGAATTGCAGCAGCCCTAATACACCATAATTCACATCATGTAACAAAATTAGTTAAATTGAGTCTCATTATTTGGCCCAAGCATAATACTGGTCACCAAAAAAAGAAAGAAATTTTAAAAGTTTCCACTCATTTTTTTTTTTCTGAAAACAGAGAAGGCATGATAAGAGAAAGAATCCCAATTCCCAACTGTCTCTGCTTATTAGCACCTGGAATTTTATGAAATTTTAGTCAAAGTAGCTCACTTTAGCTGCAATTGAATAGGCAGACATCAACACCAAAATCCATTCTTTGTGTGTGCTGTACAAAAATATACCAATCTTTTTTTTATGTTTAACTAATATGAAATTCAACTGATACATTAACTCCCACTTGAAAACATCGTTCTACAAGCTCACAAAATCTAAAAATAGCATAGCACAGATTATAATTGATCATAGAAAGCAAGAAGATACAGACCAACTACAACAAAATTCCTATCCTCTGTTTCCTCAAATTAATAATAAAACAACCTGTGTTCTTGTTGATTATAACATAACAAGTGATTCTTAAAATCCCGAGAAGAAATGAAAATAAACAAAAACAACCCATCTCATCATCAAAAGAGAAGTCGAAAAAAAATACAATGAATTTAACTCACAAAGCATTAGCATGCTGAATATCAGCCTCCAAAACTTTAAGGGAATCTTCGTAAGATGAGTTGGTCAACTGATAACACATCATCTCCATCTCCCTCAAACTGAAAGCCCCCAAAAACCAGTAGCTGATGTTTCGATAAAGAGAAAACAACATAAGAAAAAGGTCTACGTCTCTAGCTTTCTCTCTAGGGCGGCTTTGTGACGCTAAGTGGTTCGGTTTTATTGATGGTCAGAGAATACTTTGTGTATAATTCTCAAGAGGTGGGTGGCTGTGTGTTGTTTGTCTGTTGAGGATGCTCTCCTTTAATCTTTTTTTTTTTTTTTGTTCTTATCTACTAATCTTTTGCTTTTAGAGTCTTCCTCCCTGTTTTTTTTCTTATTCTTTCAAATAACCTTTCATTTCACGGGTTCTTTATTGCCTTGCCTTGCCTCTCTATGTTTCGAATTTACTTCCCGTGGATTCTATGTTATTCGTGGATGACTTATTGGGATTTGTACAATCAAATAGCCCTCCAAGAAGGAGCTAACAAGACTTGGTGGCGGGTTCTTGATTGAGTTTTTAAGGTATTATCTTTGTTAGGTAAACTATAGCAGCCTTGTTTGAGTTGGCTTTTTTTTTTTTTTTTTTTTTTTCAGTGGCTTGTGAAATTGGTGACAGCTTGAATTTTAATTATAGAATAGAAACCCTAATTTAATGGGGTCGAATCATATTATATATATTGTCACGTGATTGGATTTTTTTTGTCGAAATTTTCCAGCTCCTGTATGGACTATGGAGGCCTAGCTCCTTCCTAGATTAGGTTTTTCTTATGTTATTTACCCCTATTTATCTAGCAAGTAATTTTTTTTTTATTAATCATATTACAAAACAAGTAAAATACACAAGTAAAAAAGATGCAATATATACGAACACTCAAATTATTACGGCAAGTAGTCTTAACCTTTCGTTAATTTAGAAGAATACACAACACCTAGTGGATAAAATAAAAACATTACTGTTTTCCATGCGATTTAGTGTTGTTATTAGTTTAATTAGTATAAAAATAGTGTTTGAAAAAGGGGTTAAAATTATATTTTTATATCATTTTAATATATTGATAATAAAAATAATTTTTTTTAAAATAAAAAAATATTATTTTAATATATTTTTAATAAAAATATTTAAAACCACAACAACCATATCATTTTTAATGAATCCAAAACAAGTGAACATTAACAAACTATTCACACACGCCACCAAAAATGTGGAGTCAAAGCAATATATATATATATATATATATATATATATATATATATATATCCTTGTTCAATGCCAATTGCCAATAGGTCAACCAAGAGAATTGGGAGGCAACTCAATCTGCTTGGGGCACAAGGCTCTCCCTCTCTCCACCTGTTTGAGAGGGCAACACAATCATGACGTCTTCCACAAGGTGCCTCTCAATTGTTATTTTCTTCTTCTTCTTTCTTCTAGTCAATTCATTTATTTTGACAAAACAATTGTGGGCCTCTCAATTTTATTGTATTGTAACATTTAATCTAAAAAAAAGGTACAAAAAACAACAAAAATCTGTGAATATGGTAAAGAGTATATGTTACAGATAAGCAAAGGCTGCTGGAAAGAAAATTATCTGGCGGCTGGGACAAGGCAACCATTAGATGAGTCAGGGCTCTGGCTCTCAATCTCAAGAAAGCTTGTAAGTAATGTTTTCCGGGAAGATTGTGCCTTTGAACTACCAGAATGTAGTTTTTGACTGCCGTAAGTTCCCTTTTCAATCTTGTTAGCTTCTTGTATTGCCAAAATTATTTCTTGCATCCTTGGTCGCGAAACTGCACGCTGTTCTACGCACTGGATCGCAACTTCAGCGATCCTCCAAATGGACTCCATCTTCACATTTCCAATTAGGACAGGATCTACAATGCTCATCGCATCTCCTTTACGAATCAAGGCCCTTGCCTGCACAAGATCGCAGCACCTCTGGATTATTGAGTCTTAATTTGATTTCATAGACTATATTTGCTCTGATTCAAGAAAGATGCTTATATGTCTTTGGAAAGAATGATGACAGTGAAAATGCATACCCAATGAACAATGTTCATCTCAGCGCCAAAATCTTCTGTCGAAACAGGTTTTTTCCCTGATAACAGCTCAAGGAGAACTACTCCAAAACTGTAGACATCACTTTTTTCAGTCAATTGCTGATTTGCATAGTACCTGGAGAAGCAGTAACATGATTGGTTAAGCATTAAGCAGTAGAGGAAAATGATGGTTACGCACACCAGACGATTGTGCCTTACTCAGGATCCAGGTAGCCCACTGTTCCTCGTGCAACACTTGATACATGGGTTAAATCCTCCTCTGCTTGCCTTGAAAGCCCAAAATCTGAAACTTTTGCTCTCATATTGATGTCTAGGAGGATGTTGCTTGTTTTAACATCGCGGTGTATGATGCTGGGGTTGCATCCGGTGTGCAAGTATTCAAGTCCTACAATTATCTAAATATATGTTTATTCTGTGAACTTGTAAAACAAATACTAATGCATAAACAAATGAGAAGTTCTAAATTAACCTTTTGCTGAATCTTCTGCAATCTGCAGACGAGCAAGCCAATCCAAGCGCTTCTGGTTGACAGAACCTGTTAAAAGGTCATCTCATTGATCTTGATTCAAAATGTTACAACTAAAGAAACAGAAGGGTGGAAATTGAGCAATTATCATGTGCGGATTGCAAACCATGTATGTGATCGCGCAAAGTTCCGTTGTGCATATATTCATAAACCAGTATACGTTGATTTTCTTCTTCACAATAGCCGATCAAAGGAACCAAGTTCCTGTGATGAATTCTTGACAAGAGGGCAACCTGCAGGTACGTTAATGGAGTTAATTAACCAGCCCTTTGGCGATCATAACAGTGGCTTCGTGGTCTGGTCTCATGCTAACAAAGTTTCTTGTTCTTTAACCCTTCAAGGTTTCAAATCTAGAACTCAACAAATTATGTTGGCTGACTATGATGTTACCTCAGTCACAAACTGCTGGGTCATATGAGTGGTCGAGTCACCCATTATCTTGACTGCCACTTCTTTTCCATCTTTCATCTGGCCATAGTAGACAGTCCCAAAACTTCCTCTACCAATTTTTTTGGAAAAGTTTTTGGTAGCTTCTTCAATCTCAGAGAGCGGAATATAGTATGAAACTCCTTCATCCATCACATGCCAACCCCGTGATACAGAATACGCAGTTGAAGGTTTGGCACTAACACGCAAAGAACTACCTGATGGACTCAAGAACACTTAAGAAATGCAGAAATTTTTGCTATGCAATAGGAAGATAACTGAGGTATACAGACCTTGGACTGCAGTTTTTTGATGAGACGTCTTTCTTTGCAGATTACGCAAGAACAGTAAACTTCCTATCAGAACAACTAATAGTGCTGCAAGTATGCCAATCGAAATTCCAAGCATCAACTTAGAATGAATCTTCTTTCCTGCCGCTTTATGCAGTCCAGGATTATGTTCATAACTGCAAGAGAATAATATTGTAGCTCTTTATAAATGTTCTGTGCCACACAGTATATTTCATTCTCTACACCAATTTCATATCAGACAACAGCTCGCCACCTCTTTTATTATCGTATAAGCCAAAGGGTAAACAATGACATACAATAATTTGATATACTCACTTGATAATAACTTTTCCAGTTAGCAACCCCGAAGGTATTTCCCCGCTAAAGTAGTTGTTCTGTATGTACCTGCATAAAGGCATTTTACAGCACTGAGTATCGGAGCAGTGTCATGGAAACATATAGTATATAGCGACAGTTTAAGTACGTCAAGAGTGCTACTTACAGCTCTTGTAAGTCTGGCAAACTACCCAGGTACTTGGGTAATTGACCACTCAGTTTGTTGTTCTCCAGATGCCTGGATGGCCATTAAATAGAGCAGGAAATGGACTAGTCAGTTTTTTAACAGATGACTGTAAATCCGCCGAAATATGAAGTAGTAAACATGGTTTTTTAGCATAAACTTGTGAAATGTAAGCCGTGAATTTCAAAGCTTACACTATTTTCAAATTAACAAGATTGCTTATACTAGGGATTGGCCCTGTAAGGAAGTTACCATCCAACCACCTACAAAAAAGAAAAGGATTAAGATAGAGAATAATATGAAGTATTTCAACTCATATATTGCATAGTATCACTTACAATTCTGTCAATGTCTCCATGTTATTAATCTCAGGTGGAATCTCCCCTTTCAGGTTCTTTCCTGACAGCGCACTGTTCAGCATGTTAGCAGAGTCACTCTTATAAGGATCTTAGCAAGTTCGAACCATAAACTTCTTAACTAAAGTGGCAACATTTCTGGAGTCCAGCGCAAGTTAGCAACACCTTTTTATATTGTATAGAAGGAAAATATTGTGGCCTTTCTGAGCATAATTGATTTATTTTTTCTCCAAGTTGATGACCGCAGCATGCAGTTAAACATGGAAAAGCAAGTACTCTAGTTGACAAATCAATGAACAGATATGAATGGAATAATAAGTGTTCACACCCACTGCAACTACCTGCTGTTTTTCAAACACAAGAGTCTAAAATGCAATTATGCAATATACTTTATGAAATATATGAACATGATCTGGAATTAATCAAGTGAGAAGAAGTTACATTTTAGTGATTCTTGGTGGTGTGGTTGAGGTGCAATTAACCCAATCCCAGTGAGCAGGAACACAAGGATCGCCTTGTTCATTTGTCCAAGCACTTTCAGCAGACAGAGAACGAAGGGCGTTGAGAACAGTCACTGCCAGTGAAGTTGTAGTTATTCAACACAGCTAATATTATTGGCCAAGCACATTCTTTCTCATAATGTTATGAAATATCAAGAACAGCATAATGATTTGGAGCTCTGCATACAGATGGTTTTTACTTTTTAGGATTAGATAAACTCCAATATGCTGAGATTTAGACTTACCATCTTGGCTGTCGGTCCTTGGTTCAATCTTTAGGTATTTACTAATCTCAATCGCATTTAAGAGTGGTCCTTGTGTAGAATCTCGGGTCTTGACAAAAGAGAATGAAAGGACAAAATCCAGAGTCACATTCATGTAGCTGGGTTCATAAAGTGTGTGGCTCCCATTGGCATTTTCTGCAATATTTACCACTGCGTTGCTGTAGTCAGGAAAGTAAGGTTGCTGCAATTTGAATTTCCGAGTCTCATTTGCTCCCAAGTCTTCAATTTCGGCAAAATATGCATAAGCTCGAGCATTGGCAGGGAAGTCATCAAGGTTCAACCTATAACTAAGTGTCCCTTGAGTGCCAACAACAGCTGTTTGCATTACTTTAACAGGAGGGTATTCTCTAGTCCTAGTGTCTATGTACTTTGATGTATTGATTCTAACCGTGCCAGGAGCCACACCTACAAGATAGTTTTGCCTCTTCTCAAGATCTGAATCCCAAATTCTGTCATACGGATCATCCGGGTACCTGAGAGAGGCAAATGTTATATATTTTGACATCTTTGCATGTTTCCCAAGAACTTGATTTAATACAGAAGTGAGTGGAAAGCTAGTTAATGAAGTGCTCTATTAAATCTACGCTATCTTTATATAACATTTGGAAATCAGCTGACCTGATGACATCCTTGCTCAGGGCCCCAAAATTTACTCTGGCTGCTACCTCTAAGAAGAAATTATCCTCGAAATCAGTTGCGTACATTGAAAGGTTGAGAGGTCGCAACTCTAGAGTGGATATGAAGGGAGAACCAGTTGAAGCACAGCATATACACACATCAATTGAACTTGAAGGAGCCCTGATAATCATTTCCTTCACATACACTCTTGAAGCATCCAATACCACCACAGTCGACCACTTAGTTGCATCCAAGTAGATATCAAATTTGGGGTATGCATCTCCATTTCCTAAGATTCCATACTGAAATGTGGCACGGACAAGATACCGACGTCTCTCTTTGGTGCCAAGAGTGTAACAATACTTCTTGCTGTCTATCGGAAAGTCTCGCCGTCTTCGGTACTGCATATTTCCGTTTGGAATTTCTACCTCTGCTGATTTTCCATAGTTCATGATAGTGCCATTGTCTGAAACCCATGCAAGTCCAGTTATTGGATCTGTGTAATTACTTGTGCCTCCACAATCTATGCTGATGAATTCTGCATGTTGAACAGCAAGCACACACGGAAAAAAACATCATTACCATTCTATTGTTTTCTTTCTTATTGTTTCTGTAGTAAATAAATTAGGTGACTGTGACTTGACTTGTATCCAGCAGGCAATCGGACAATGAGAAAATCAATTATTTCCATTTCATTTCTTGATTTCATATACTTTCTCTTACTGTTGTCATCACTAGTGTATATATTGCAAAAGCATGGAAAAATACTTCAGATTCCGACAGGAAAACAAGTTGGTAACATGGGACGACATTTTACTTAATCCTGATCAAGCAGGGATTTGCTTGAAGACCAAAGAAATCAAATGAAAACATTCTTAGAATAACAGAGCTGCAGAATGAAGAAGAACTCACCTGTAACTTGGCATATAACAGAAGACATGAGGAATAAATAAAGAAGCAGAAAAAGGGAATACGAAGCCATTGAGGAACAGGAAGACAAAAACTAATCCTATGATCCTTTTGTTTTAGTGTTAGAATTTGTCAGTGATTGATGAGCTCCATAACTGTATGTTGTTAAGTCGAGCATCTAAGCTACTTTCCTCCACTGCTCAGAACTTGGCTTTCACTCTCTCTTTCTTCTTGATTGATGAGGGTGTGCGATGTTCACTCACGTTATGTCCTCCTTTTCCCTTTGGAATCTTATTTTTGGAGCAAATCAAAAGATCTCAAGCTCTGCTTTATTTCCTTTTTTAAAGAAATCCTACTTGTACTACCAGTTTGTTTGCTCTGTTGAAGAACAGGAAATCTTGTTTCTCTTATATACAGACAAAATAACGCGTCCACTCATCTCAAATAATCAAATTATTTTTGTAAATATTATTACAAGATCAAAGTATGAATATGGAATCTCATTAATTGATGAATCAACAACTCATTAAGGCTAGTGATCCCTGTCAAAAGGGTCAGTGGGGGATTGGGATTGAAACACTAGCCATGCATAAAGCATCCCTAAAAGCAGAGAAAAGCAGTAGGATTGCTGCTGTTGCGGAATTTAATAATCTGCTCTTACTTTAGCTTTTGTGGAGCACAAAATCTACTTTTTCTGTCACTTTGGACCAACTTGTCTTTTGCTTTGCAAGATTTTCATATAGCTAGTTTGAAAAAAATATACAAATCACTGTCTGTTGATTTGGACTACCCCGTTAAAATAACATGTTATTTTTTAAATTATAGAACATAAGTTACAAAATTTAATTTACCATTAAAGGCATGTTTGCTAGTGTGATTACAGTTGTTTTTCAAAGTGTTTTTCGTGCTGAAATACATTAAAAATAATTTTAATTTTTTTTTTTAAGATCAACACATTAAAATAATCTAAAATATATAAAAAAATTAATTTTTTTAAAAACACAGTACAACTACATTTTTAAATACTTTTTAAACTCAAACAAATGAATCTCAAATAAATTCTAACGTATAAATTATATATTAATATAATAATTTTTAAAAAACAAACTACAAAACTTATAAATATTCAAATAAACTATAAATACTACAAGAAAAAAAAACCAAATTACAAGGGAATGTGTGATTTAAATGTTAAAATAAATCAACCTAGAGTTGATGCAATATAATCTCTTGAAAAAAATAATAGATTGATCACAACTCAATTATTCTATTATAACTCAGTTTGATATTTTTTAAAAAAATTAAAAAATATTTTTTTTTAATAATATTAGTAACAGGGTTAACCGAGTGAACGGATTAACTTTGATCAGTTGATGTGATAAGGGCAAAGATCTGCATTGGTCCCACCAAAATCTTAAACAACAAGAGAAATGATCGTCTGACTTCGGAAGTCTCAGAACATTACTAAGCCGATGACATGGCATCTTATTAGCCATTAAATTTCATCCATTGGCTCACAATAGAGGAGAGAATCTTATGTCCATGCAAAACATTAACACCAAAAGTAGGGTATGGTGAAACTTTATCCAATAAAGGAATACAGAAGAGCTCCAATCAAAACGGTCCATGAAATCTGGCTTGTTTTTATAATTGTTTGTGTTTTCACTTTTAGTTGGAAGGTCGGTCGGTTGAAAGTTGAGATGTACAACAAGGATGACCCAGTTTCATTCTATAATAATAAAAAAATTAGTATTGTTGATTATGATATATAAAAAAATGCAATTTATTTAAGAAATTTGATGTTTGGATGGTAATTAATTAAATATTTATATACTTATTTTTATTTTGTTTTTGTCTAGGAAGTACAAAAATTAATGAGACTAATCCTAGCGCTAGTAAAAAAGGTTTTATAAATGAGATTAAAAATAATAAAATCAATAATTTTAAATAAGTGATAATAAATAAAAAGAGTTTTTAATTCTAAAAATAAGGGTGTTTGTTCTTGATATTTTGTGATTAATGTAATGAGATATATAAATTTTTATAGTATGAAAAAATAAACTTTTTATCTAGATGGCTAGAGAGTATTTATATCTCATTAATCTTGTTGTTTTTTATGAAAAGTTCTTTGCTTTGGAATACATTAATAAATGATAAATATTTCCTTTTGAGAAGTCTTTTATAATTCTATAGATGTAAGGGGATAAATATCTATGAAATGAATATTTCATATAATTAATATGAAGGTTCTAAAATAGATTTTCAAGTTCAATTGGATTTGACGAGTAGTTAGATCTAGAAAAAATAGATTTGATATCATTTCAAACCCAAAATAATTGAATCCAAGCATATTAGATCTTATAGGATATCCATGTTTATTTAAGCTAACATTTTATTTATATGTTTAGACTTTTTCGAAGCACAGAAATATTAAATAAAAAAATACTGAATCATGAGTTGACTCTCGGATTTATTTCATCTAAAAGGAACTAACAGCTAGAATATGCTTATTTGTTATTTTTGTTTGTGTTTAATTAGCCTAAAAATCTAGTTCAAAGTGCTGATCATGAGTTGGGTTGGATCTATCTTTTTATTTTTCTTTTACTAACAAAACATTAGTTTTTTTTAAAAAATTAAAAAATATTTATCAAATGACTCGCCAGGTCACAATCCGGATAACTTTTCAAAGGGTTAAAAAAACAAACCCA
This sequence comes from Populus alba, assembly GCF_005239225.2. Lineage (NCBI taxonomy): Eukaryota > Viridiplantae > Streptophyta > Magnoliopsida > Malpighiales > Salicaceae > Populus > Populus alba. The sequence goes on from NC_133293.1 coordinate 7,437,789, forward strand.
AAATATATAAGATCCCAGATGAACAGCTTTGACAGGATTCTCGGCTATTATCACCATCAACACCGCCGCCCGTGAAACTTAGCTTCCGTGACTCAGAGGGCCTGGTTTCTTCAAGTGCTCATAAATACATCCATGGGGAGGTTCAACAATCTGGTTGTTGGAGAAGCAATGAGAACGGTCTTCGGTCTGCAACCAGCTGTCTCATCGGGCTTCACTAGCCTGATAGTTGAATCTGATCATCCACTGCTCAGCCAAGCTATATAATGCAGGCAAGAGCTGGGCAATTCCTGTGATGATATTAGCTTCTTTAACCCAATCTTTTCAGGTACACAACTTTAGGGTTAATCTTAAGAAATAGCAATCAATTTGCAAATTGTTTGGCGTCTTTTGCTAAAACTTGCAGGGAGGAGTGTGATTTTATAGAGGATGTTCCTCCTATTGCTTTATTTTTAAGTCACGCATGATGCACCATCTTTCTCCAGACATTATTAACTAACGCAAGGATTCTTGAGTTCCTAAAAATGCAGCTGAGGTTAGTATGAAAACTGAACAAAAAAAAAAAATATTCTTACTTTATGTTTTTTATACTTTGATTGGAATATTCAATATCGAAGAATTAAAAAGTTATATGAAAAAGTTATTTTTTTCAATTTATAAATTTGTTGAGTGGCAATAACAACAAAATAAAAGAAAAGGGGCATAATGGCAGCCTCGAAGTTCACTTCGAGGGTGAATCTATAAAATATACACAAGTGCGTAAATATAGTCGTTGTTTGTTTTTGTACTGGCATCATATTTTTTTTAAAAAATTTTTTTTTTATTTTAAATTAATTTTTTATTGTTGTTTTTTTTATAGTTTTAATGTATGAATATTAAAAATTATTATTTTAATATATTTTTAATTAGATATTTTTTTAAAAAAACAATAATTACTATATTTCTAAATACCATATTATAAGTTCACTTGTTTTGAGGCTCAAGTTTACCCATATAAGATTAGCTTTATAATTTAAGCTAAAGTTTATAAGATGTTTAAAAATATAGGAGCAGTTATTTTTTAAAATATTTTTTACATGAAAATATATTAAAATAATATATTTTTTATTTTTTAAATTTATTTTTGATATTTGCATATCAAAATAATCTAAAAAAACAAAAAAAAATATTAATTTGAAACAAAAAAATAAAAAAATATAATTTTTTAAAAACACAAAAATAAACTATATCTAAATTATAGAACCAATAACACCCACGGCAGGAAAGAAAAGTTGTGAAAAAAATTCAAGTATCGGTCTCATATTTAATATTTTTCTCCTTTTTTTTTCATTTGTGTATATCAACTTTTTTAAAACCACCAATCAAGAATTTTTTGTCCAGTTTTTATTAATTGTTTCATTATTTGATGTGTTCTTTACCTCCACGCTATTAAGCTACAATTCTTCTCTTACACCCTTGGAGGGAACTTTCCCTTCCCAATTATTTTCCCTACATGGCACGATTGAGAAATTGAGAAGACTATTTTTATAGAATTTTTCCAAGAACAATGGTGTTTAATTGACGAGGATAAGGAGGAAGGAAAGTCAACATCAACAACAAGATGAGATACCTTAGCCCAAGCTTTGATTTATATTTACTACAGAAAAATAATGCATGCTAAGGAAAGGAAAGATACATTGGACAGACAGACAAGGTATCTCTTTCTTTCCTTCAACTGTGAAAGAGGTTTGATCACTAAGCAATGCCCCCCCCTCTTTCTCTCTCTAAGAGTCTCCATCTTCTTTTATCCTTCTTTCCCTTCCAAGCTCCAACATTCCCTCAACAGAACGAAGCCATACGACCTTCCTCAAAAGACACCTTTTTCTCATCCTTCCACCCTTTCTCTCTCCCCCCTATCAGGAGTCAAAAGAAGATAACCAAATGTGGCGAAAACAGCCCAGTAAATCATCCTTTAGAGAATCTCTCAAAGCTCTTGAAGCTGATATACAACATGCCAATGCGATGTAAGGCTTACAATTTTATTCATTTCCTTACTCCTATGCTCATTTTGATATTTTATCAGTAATTGGTAAAGAACCCTGCTTTACTTTCCTGGACTTGTGTGATTGCCTTCTTCTGTTCAGTTGAGGGATGTGGGCTAGGAATCTGTCACAACAAAGATAATTAATTTTTCATCAACAAAGATAGAGTTGGTGAATTTGAATACGAAATTGGGTTTATGATGGATGATATGTGTCTTTCGCCTGTGCTTTTCTAATTTGGTTACAAGTGCTGTAATTGGAAATGGGGCATATCCATTAACAAAGTTCCTTATTTTCTAATACATTGTGTTTCTTATTTTCTTTTCGGGATTCGTTTGGACACAAAGTTGACTTTGATCATTTTTCTAGTTTGCATTTATTCTTCATGTAATATTCCTTTTCTATGCTTCTTGTGAACTGTTAAATTGAGGTTTGATAGGGGTTTTTGTGGTGGGGTTTTGCAGGGCGGCTGCTCTCCCAGGAGATCGTGGTGGGAGTTGTGTGCAAATGAGGTTGTCATATAGCTCCTTTGCCCCCTTCATCTTGTTTTTGGTGGAATGGATGGACTATAGTTGTACAGATGCCCTCCCTAGTTATTTAGGCCTTCTCCACATACTTGTATATAAGGTAGGTTGGTGTTTGCTTCAGCTTATACTTAATCACTCCTTCTGAGTATTATTTTTGGAACAGATTAGAGGGCTTAATTAGAGGGTTGTTTGTTGAAATGCAGTTCTGAGGGTTTTTTCCTTTTCTCTTTCATTTTCTCCTCCTTTTTTAGTAGCTTTAATACACTCGAATTAAGTTCATTTTTATCCAGGTATATGTTGATGGAATGCCATCGTTGTCCTCCAAAGAAAAAAAGGCCAGTCTAAGGGAATTTTATGGTATGTACATTTCAAGGACTTTTTGCTATTGGCTTATTGTCCATCTTCTCTTCTTTCTTGTTTGACCTCTGAGAGCTTTCAATTCACCTATCCTTTCAGCTATCATATACCCTTCTCTGAGACAGCTTGAAGGTGAGTTTATTGAAGTGGAAGATAACCATAAGAGAAGCAGCACTGATGTTTTGAGCAGAAAGAGAATGGAAGACCAGAGGGAGCTATCTGAAAGCGATTTTGAGAGAGACGAAGAGTGTGGGATATGCATGGAAAATAGTGCAAAGATGGTATTGCCCAACTGTGGGCACTCCTTGTGCATCAGCTGCTTCCATGACTGGTAAGTCAGTTCCCAATTATTCATTTACTTCTTGTAGTTTGCTTCTTAGCATAACGATTAGGAGCTGCACTTCCTGATAATTGTATCTGCGAAGTAATGTAATCAAATTTTGGACAGGAATGTGAGATCTCAGTCCTGCCCTTTTTGCCGTGGCAGCCTAAAGAGAATGAGCTGTACAGATTTATGGGTTCTCATTAGTAATGATGATGTTATCGATACAGTTGCTCTCGCGGAGGAGAATCTAAGGCGTTTCTACCTTTACATGGACAACATGCCTCTTCTAGTGCCTGAGACTCAAGCGATTCTGTTTGATTACATGATCTGATTTGTTGAAAAAGAATGCAGTGAATCATACAGGCTACCAGCCATTATTGTACATACTAGTATTCGATGGAGCAGTTCGATTCATCCACCATGTGGCTGGTTAAAAATGACGTTTCACTGGTAGCTCTATGTGATCAACTAAATTGCTGGATACTTCCCCGTGAGCTATGAATCAGGTGGCAAGCAGGAGAGTTGAGAACTCAAGAAACATCATCAGCGGAATGAAAGGTTAAGCCCTGCATGTATATGGGATGAGCAATACATGTAATTAGTAGATACGAATAGAAAAGATATTATGCATGGCATTCAACTCAGCTTTTTGGAACCTGAGTGTTGGAAATGAAGAAGCATAGAAACTTATTGCTTGTGTGAGTACTTGGCCTATGTTTACCACGCTGTGTTAGTCCGGCAAATATCATGGATCAAATATATGATATATGACATGTTCCTTGCAATCATGAGATTGCTTAAATAATCAAGGGGCCTGCCTGTTCATAGTTTTTTCCTGCAATCACCAGTCGGGCTTCAGGTTTTTCTCCATTGGTATCTTTTCCTTTCACTTTTGCTTAGGAACATAATCTCGTTTATCTTCCCTAAAGATAATGTATTTATAGAGAAAACTTAGTTGAGATTCTCCAAATGATCTCGAATCCAGTTGATAAGTATATCCGAATTATGAACTGAAATTATCAAGGGCATGTGCGCTTGAACTTAATCTCCTTAACCTTCCTGCAGTGATGGGGCTGTATCGTATCCAACAGGGCGGTGGCCCGTTTGGCCTAGTTATCGTAATCCAATCTGTCCGGTGAATCTGAAATCAGCTCCACCTCATACACCGCGCTCCAGGTCCAGTATCTTGGATAAGGGGTGATAATCACGGGCGCCGAATATCACTTGCATAACAGGAGCTCGATTTCATTATTCTTTCACAACAAGACCATGCCTTGGGATAATGTCAAGCTTGATCAAACACAAATAATAAAATAGAAAATAAAATAAAATCGTGAGACATTATTTTAATGTAGAATCTAATGATGAATCCAACTACTATTGTAATAACTTTTTTCTGTTGTTAATTTTATTTTAATATTTAGCATCACGAGGAGGTTGAATAGGTTGCTTTGGTTTTTCATGAACTTGTAAAACCAAAAACTTACAAAGACAATGGTGCCACAAAAAGTCTGCATTTCATTACCAGCGCAAAAAACTAGAGGTATATTTTTATAGGAATTTATATTTGATACTGTGACACATAATATTTTTTTAATTTTTTAATATTAGTACAACAAAACCATAAGAAAAACACTAAAAAATATGATTTGATATCTGTTTAAGTAAAACATATTTAAAAGCAGAAGGTACCAAATTAACTACAAGAATAAAAACCATGCTTAGACACTTCATTAGCCGCGTCAAAAACTAGATTAGGGCATATTCTCGAGCAAATTGTTCATTCCATTATTTATTTAGCATCTGCCAGCAGGTAATTACAAGATTAGATAGTGAGAAAAATAATGAATGCATAAAGTTCAAAGAATAAAAGATATAAGATTTAAGCATCATAGGAGGGAATTAAGGGGAGAGTTATATTCTAAACTTTTAATTAAACAAATAAAAAGCAACACCCCACTTAAGAGAAATTCCCTATTTGTTGCTTACCCTCTTTTTTAGTATATAATTCTCCTTCAAATAAAGTAATTGGTAGTGGGCATTTCCTTTTAGAGTTTTCCTCTTCCTTTTAAAATCCTTTCCTACCCCACTCTCAAAAGGTAATTAATAATCTTTAATTAAGCATTGATTAATGTCGAAAGCTCTTAATCACCCATATAAAATCATTAACCTAAGAGAATAACCAGCAAATTACTCTGAGATTGGTCCATGGTTAAAAGAAAAGACGTTAGACCCACTAATGGGGTTCGAGAGATGTACTTACAAATCAGTACTTCTAATTGCTAATTAGAGGGCCTAAGTGAGTGATTATTGGTCCTAAAACGGTGATTAATTAATGATGAGATGCCCTCTTTTTATCAGCACCAAGTTTGGAGCAAATGGCACTACTAATTGTGGCCTCAAAATCTCTTGCTTTTCGGAAGTTGCTATCGTGGCCTCCATCAACGACTTCTAGCTCTAGATTGAGATACCGATTGCCATTAATTCCTTTCACATCACAAGCACACCATGAACGATCGAGCATCATTCTATATATCCAGCTATTATAAGAAATTAATCCTGCCTATCAACGGTTAGTGAGCTCCTGAAACGTTTTCCTTTTACGTGAGAGTGCTTAGGTCACAAGCCTGCATGTCATGTTGGTATTCGTTTCCATTTCTCGGCGAAAACCATCAGCAGAATTGAAAGAAGCTCAATCACCCTGTGAGTGCTGTGCGTTCCACCATCACAAACAACGCAGGAGATGGAAGAAAGGACGTGAGCAGAAGTAACTTTGATCTCATAGCTGCTAGAGCTAGGTAGAGATTACGATGGATTCCCACTTCTAGCTAGGTTTTCAAGCTCGACACATCATCAAAGCGTGGAAAAAACGACCCAATACATGCGTGACAGCAGCCAGAGCTAGCTCGAAAGACGAGAGATTTCCACCAGCTTGCATTGAGAGGAGGAGTAGGTGCCACTTCGTCACTGGAATTTGCTTGTTTAAAGCTTGATGAGTCATGCAGCTCGTTGAGCTCCGACACTTCTGGTTCTTGCTGGGTCATATGATTGTGTACCCTTTGGACTAAAATATTACAGAACCTTACACAACCATGCATGTATGTGCATAAATATGTTTTAATTTATAAGAATTATTGAGAATCCGTAGGTTTCCATTCTCCCACCATTGATAATTTAATATAGAGTTCTTTCCCTTCCAAGGTGAGAGAGAGAGAGAGAGAGGGATTAGCTTAGTTTGTATTTATATTTTAGGTCTTGTCTTTAATATATTTTTATAAGCTTAATGGTTCTCAATTTGTTTTATATTTTAGATCATTTTCTTATTTATTTTTTTAGCATATGTTTTTATATAAACGGATGCAAAACTTTTAGAAACTCAAATCTAATATAGGTTTTTCTGATTAATTTTTTATAAACCAGATCAGCTTGGGTTTCTTATTGGAAGGCATTTCAATAAAATTTGATGAAATATTAATAAAACTATAAATTAAAGGATGATTATAGAGATAAATTGGATTTAATTAAATTTATAGAGATATATTGACAAAAAAAATTGATTAGCCATTCAATCCAATTAATCTTTCCATCAGTATCGAAATTATTGGTGGATTCCACCAATTTAATTCCACCAATATCGAAATTACTGAAGGATTCCACCAATTTAATTTATTAACATCATTTCAATTCTTTTTTTTTTTTTGTGTTAAAATGTCCCACAATTAAGATTGGCTGTGGGTAGTCGCAACTATCAAAATTCTGATCAAGGATGCATAGATGGATTAATTAATTAATTTTAATCTAAGTTAGGGTAACTTCAAGTTATATAAGAAAAGCTTGGATAGTGGCCTAACTCATGTCTTTGATATTGTTGTAGTTTTATGATTATAATTTTAAAAAAATTATTTTATAAAAAGTACTTTTAGTTGAAGTTGGTTTGATATTTATATATATTTGATTAACACTGTAATTGAAATTAAGGTTGAATTAAAAAGTAACTTAATATGTTTGGTTAAAATAATGCTTTTCAAATTGAGATTATATATATATATATATTGATGGTTTTTAATTTAAATATTGTAGATTTAACTACTGTTATTACATTATGAAATAAATAATACTTATATCAAATATTTTTTATTATTCCATTAAACTATCTACAAATTCATCACGTACGAAATCCATTCGACAAAGACTACAGTTTCCTTGGTTTCTTAGACGCACAACAACATCAGGTAAAATATGATTAGGAACAAAATTGGGATTGCGATCAAATTCTACAATTCTACATCATCAAGTGATCTCCTTTTAATTTTTTTTGAATAAAACACAATTAAAATTAAAAATAAAGATTGAATTTTTTTTTAACCAAGTTGGACCAGGTTCAATGCATTTAGTTTTGGACAAGACCCGGTTCGGTCAGAACAATGGATAATAACTCCACTGTTCACGTGAATGGTGGAGTTTCACTCTCCACTGTCCGTAGATTTGCAGAAAGCAGCTGAGAGCTGCTTTCCGCAAACCTGCGATTTAAACAAATTTTGTATGGGTCCCACATGAACAGTAAAATGTGTTTTAATATTACCAAACATTTGACATGTGTGGTTTGTTTTAAAAGCAAAAGCTACCGCATAAACAAACAGGCACGAAGACGAGCCTTACTTATAGACCAGCCAAGTAGTCAGAGATAGCAGCTATTAGGATATTTGTAATTGTTTTTAAAAATATATTAAAATAATACTTTTTATTTTTTAAAAATATCATAACTTCAAAATGATTTTAAAATGTATAAAAAATTAATTTTAAAAAATAAATAATTCTTTTTAGAAATTTTCACAATTCTAAATGACCTTGTTGTCATTAAGTCAAGATTAGTCTTTCCTTTAATTATTTCATTACGAATATAATTTATTGGTTCAGAATCTATGCAAAAATAATAATAATATCATTGGAATGAAGATTATCATTAATCTAATTGGATTAACTTTTAAAATTCCTTTGAGATGCATATTTTTCCATTCAAACATTCTTTAATTCCACCTCAGGCTCTATTTTTTCTAGAAAGTAAATTCTATGTTAGATTTCTCACAGCTAATTCCTATCTTTTTTTCCGTTTTGAGCTGCAAGATGAACATAATTTCCTCCATCTTTTATTGCCATGATCAAATACTGTAGTAACAAAGTCAAGCCTCATAATTTCTCTCGTGTAGAATCTGTAAAGTGCTTAGAGAGAGAGAGAGAGAGAGAGAGAGAGAGAGAGAGAGAGGCAACTTGAGGTGGCAAGGAACTCAACAGGAACCGTTAAGCTGAAACCTAAACCGGCGCCAAAGACAATATTCTGTTGGGTGCTTTCTTTTTCGTTAACTTTCTCGACAGTGCATGTCTCTCTGTCTCTCTCTGTTTCTTATTAAAACCAAAACAAACAAACAAACCCAGTTTTCACTTTAAAAACCCAGACAAGTTACTCTCCTTAAGGACTGGTACTACTCTACTCTCTTAATTCTCACAATCATTCATAGTACTGACTCTGTTTCCCCGTCTCCTTTTCCGTCTCTGCCATGATGGAGAATGGTTTCTCCTCTCCCCGGAATGATTCGTTTCCTGCTGGTCTCCGTGTTCTCGTTGTCGATGATGATCCCACCTGGTTAAAAATCCTTGAAAAGATGCTCAAGAAATGCTCTTATGAAGGTTATTAACTATTTTCCACCTCAGTTTCTTGCTAGTACTGCTCTTCTGAGTTGCTTCTCGCGGTTTCTTTTTCACTTGAAAACTGCCGTTTGAACTGGGTTTTATTTTTGCTACCCATGGTTTCATTTCTGTTAGATGGTGACTTCTACTCCATGTTTCTTAATTTCCTGTTATTTGGTGTTTTCTTTGAAGGGATATCTTAATTTCTTTGTTATAAGCTAGTCCATGGAGAATTCGCAATTTTTTTTTTTTTGTTTTTTTAGTTGAGCAAGTGACATGCCACTAAAGGGATCATGCTAAATTGTGCACGGAAGGTTATTCTATTGTTTTTGAGCATTTCTGGGGTAAATTGTTTCCAGGAATTCTTCATGTCAGCTCAACTAATCTAATCAGAAGCAATTTGTTAAGTGAAAGCATTTCAAGTTGCAAATTTAGAATGTGTGAATTTCATCTCTGTAGACTGGCTCATATGTTATTGAAAATGTGGAGTAATTGTAAGGGGTTGGCTCACTTGTGGGATTTTGACTTAAAAGTCTATAAAAGGCTAAAAGTTGTCTTTGAGTCGATTAAGAAGTGCTTTTATTCTCCTTACTGAAAAAAAAGTGCTTTTATCCTCACACTTCTTCTGTGATCTGTTGCTTCTCTTGATTTCAAGATTTCAACTCTGGAATTACTTTTTTGAACAGAAATCTGCAATTTCATCAATGATGTTGTGCTACTCTTTACAGATTTGCCCTTTTTCTTTTTTGCAGCTGGTTAGAGTAATTAGAAGGTTTATTGATGTTTGCTCCACTTGCCAACTAAACTAATGAAAGTATGATACACAGAGACAATGATTATATCTTCCAAAAAGTTGAGTCTGAACTCCATGGAGTTTTATTATTCTAGGCATTAGATGATGATAACTTATAAGTATGATTGATGGTTAGTGCAGATTTGTTTACTTTATGAGACAGCATGATTACTAACTACAATCATTTTGGTCTGCTACAACGTATTTCATCGAACTTCTTCAATATGTAGCACTACAAGGAGCAGTTAGTGATAGGAATTAATGTGTTGGATTCTTGATGGAATGTTAATGTATCACCAAACCTATTGAAACGGCACCGACATGGCAAGGAATTAGCTCATCTCAACTTGTTTAATTTTTATCTTCTGAGGGTATTTAATTACCTCAGCTGTAGTAATCTCAAGTGTGATGAGATTGAATAGACTATGTCTGTCTGGCAACGTTGTTGGCTTTTATGTGTTGATGGTTCTGGTCATAGCTATCATTGTAGCAAATGTTGTTGCCAATTATATTTGCTGTTTAAAGTGATTCTGGTGTTGAAGACCAAAATAATGATAATAGACAAAATCATGATTGGATGAACACAAATATTAATAGATATAAAATGTATGAAATTACTAGATTTTAAAGGATATTTAATCAAAAGAAATTTGTTTCACCACAGAACTAATAAGCATCGACTTCTGAATTTTGATTTCTGGCCATCTAAACTACTTCCGTGGCTGCCTTTTCTTTTGTTTTTTTCCCTTACCAAAAACTTAATGGAAGTGTAGTGGGTGGAAAAGCACCTCCATTACAGTTCCGATTAACACATGCTAAGCTGAGCTAATCATTGTACATGCTAGCATTAATGTGCCTTGGCATTTTCATTCTATCTAGAAGGATATGCTCTATTAATGCGATTCCCTATAAGTTCTTAAGCACATAAAGTCAACCTGGTTTATGGTTTTTATGCCTTTAACATCATGATGTTCTTCTAACTTTTTTAGTATTTCATATCCTCGCAGTATTATCTTGTTCAGTGAAATCATTCTCTTAGGTTGGATTTGATTCTATAGCAAGATTCTTGGCTTTTGACCATATGTGGAGTGTTTCACATTTTCATTTGGAATGCTTTGTTTAGTGACCACCTGCGGTTTGGCAAGAGATGCTTTGAACCTGCTTCGTGAGAGGAAAGGTGGATATGACATTGTAATCAGTGATGTCTACATGCCTGACATGGATGGTTTCAAACTTCTAGAGCATGTTGGACTGGAGATGGATCTTCCAGTAATTAGTCGGTTCCTTTCTTTTACTCAAGGAATTTCATTTCAAAGCCAGTCTTTTAAATTTTATGTATACATGCATGCAAGCGTTACATGCACTGTGTATATAATGGAATGTTGCTTCGGCTTCTGACCAGATGTACTTTTCACCTTACAGTGATGTCTGTTGATGGAGAGACAAGCAGGGTGATGAAAGGCGTCCAACATGGAGCTTGTGATTATCTTCTTAAGCCTATACGAATGAAAGAACTCCGGAATATATGGCAGCATGTATTCAGAAAGAAAATACACGAGGTAAGAGATATTGAAATTCTCGAAGGGATCGAAAGTTTTCAAATGACTAGAAATGGATCAGATCAATATGAGGATGGGCATTTTCTCTGTGGAGAAGACCTTACTTCGATAAAGAAAAGAAAAGATATCGAAAGCAGGCATGATGAAAAAGACATTGGTGATAATACTTCTACAAAGAAAGCTAGAGTAGTTTGGTCTGTAGAACTTCATCAGAAATTTGTCAAAGCAGTAAATCAGATAGGATTTGATAGTAAGTATTTATTCGAAGTTTCATTTCAGAAATTTGGTGATTGGATCGTTTCAGGAATTATGAATTTTCCTATAATTTATTAAAACTTGATAGCATTGAATTGTCTTCATGTGGTTTTCAATGATATAGCCACATCTTTGTCATGTTTCTACAGAGCAATGACAAGTAATGTCTGTTTGGCAGAAGTTGGTCCAAAGAAAATACTTGACTTGATGAATGTGCCGCGTTTGACAAGGGAAAATGTCGCTAGCCATTTGCAGGTACAAGTTAAGAAAATCAATGGAGGAATATTAACATCTTTCTGTCATTTTTAAACTCAAAATGTTTTATGAGCTTTCTTGACTTTTGAGCAGTACCGTATTCCTCATTGGAAAGGCTTTCTTCCATGCAGAAATACCGTCTCTATTTGAGTAGATTGCAGAAAGGAAACGATTTTAACAATCCTGTTGGTATGATAAAGCAGTCGGACTCACCTCTGAGTGATTCTGTTGGAAGTTTTGGCTCTCACAATTCAATCAACTTGCAGCCAACTGATGTTTCAAATGGGTGCTATGGATTTTCTGGCAGTAGCTTGGTTCTTCACAATGTGGATCCCAGAAGCCACGATGGTGATAGAAAGATACTTGTTACAACGCCTGTGGCAGAACCCAAAAGAGGCTTAACAGTTGATGCTCCCAATCCTCGTAAACCCAGGATTTCACAGATGGAATTTGGTCGTCCGCTTGCACCTCCACGATCAGAAGTAAATTTTTCAACATTTGATTCTTCGTTACCAACAAAGTATCCATGGTGTGGAATTCCAGAGATTCGACTCAAACAAGAACATAATCCACTTCATTTTAATGATGGGTTTAGCCACCTACCAATGACTGGTCAAAAGCAGCTTACACGAGCTGATTATCCACAGCCTGCTCCGGCCATCATTTCTCCACCTTCCTTGACAGAGAGAGAAACCGGTTGCCCTGTCAAAATTAAGCCTTCACGTAATGACTACGGCAGCAATGCCAGCCATGTAAGTTCAACAGCAAGTGCAGTTGACCCTATCCCTCTTCAAACGAAGACCAACTCGACAAATCATCAAGTGTCAAGCACTTCTAGTATGGAAAATCAAGGCCTGAATATGAATTGCCTTACAGATGTGGAATCTTCCAGAAAAAACATAAATTTGGGAATGCCGCCTTTGGCTACTTTGGATGAGGGCTTGCAAGTATGTTTTGTCCCAGGTGATTACTATATGAATCTCGGGCTCCAAAACATAGAGGTTCCGGAATATTTTGACCCAAGTCTTCTCACAGACGTACCGATACACTTGAATGATGGCCTGAGGTTTGACTATGAGTTCTATGACCCCACAGAATATGCTCTAATAGATCAAAGCTTGTTTATATGATGATCCCCGTCTCCCTTCAATGATGAAGGATCACCTGGCTTTTCTTTTTCTGTACCAATATATTAGAGGGGTAATCTAACTCTGGGTTGGGATCTTATAGTTTCGATCGGTCTGGTCTTGCATGTTGAAACATGTATAAGCATAATAAGGTTCCCTGTTCATGTCTGGCTCAGCTGGCACCTGCATTTCTCTCTGCTGCATGCTGCAACTCTCTTATTCCTTGCAAATTTTGTAATTACATGTTATTAGCTGCTGCAAGTTGAAATCTGATCTTCGCACCTCTGATTCTGATGCTTTAACTGGAATGGCTTTGTGTCCATTCTATGCACATTCTGCTTGATCAATGTAGAGCTAACTCAATTGACGGCATTGTAGAACTCTCTCTGATAAGGTCCAACCCTTCGTTCAGTGGTGGCGCGCCCTTCTTTCGCCGCTATACTAAATCAACTGCTTTTGTACGTACTAAATGGACTGGTCTGTCTATGTAGGTTTTTAATTGAAATTGTGTCAAATACAGCAGAAATGAACAAAGAAAAAAGAGAGGAAATAATAGTAGAGGGAAAGGAAGAGAGCCAGTTTCTATTCGAATTTTAGCTCTGTTCAAACACTAGAAAATTTAGCTTAAGTGCGAAACCAGGCAACACGTTATGCAAAGCTAATATTTGAGAATAAACAGAGATTTTATAGTTCTAGTTTGACATAGCAGGTGATGCGGGGCAACAAACAAAAAGAAATAAAACTAGGGAAAGGAAAAAAAAACAGAAGCAAGGAAATAAAAGCCATGAAGAATAGAGAATTTAGAGGAGGAATAATATGTGATTTTTATTCCTTTCATTAAAATTGTCTCATAAAGTGAAAAAGTAACATACAAATAGCATAATTTAAAACATTCAGTTATTGGGCTTATTCTATTAATTTAAAATGTCTAACATAAATAATCTAAATAAATAAAACAAACATAATAAAATAGGTTCAAATGGGTTCAATCTTTCATGCAAAGAGTAACAACCTGGGCCATCATTTGTCGTCTTTGTCCATAAATTCATTTAATATATGGTGTTGGTCTAGTGTCCCTACCAACTCTCCCGGGATTGGAGAAAATCGACCCCATCAAGTGTAACTCTAAATGACTTTAATGGTATTCCCAAAGATCTGGATTAATCTGTTGCAATGTATCTCTAGTGATCTAAGTGCAATTTGAATTAAATCAGCCTACTCAACGAACTAGAAACCGTTGAACTCTACCATTCTTGGTAAAAGCAATTTGTTCATCCAAAATAATATCAATATTATCATTTTATAATGATGTCAAGATGAAAAGGGTAGAGGTTTCCATAGGATCATCAAGAGAGGAATTAAATTGCATTTCAAAGGGATCACTTGTAATAGATGTAGTTTTTGATATACTAGATCCTTAATATTAAATGTGGAGCTAATGTCAAAATCAAGTGGTAAATCAATAACATAAGCATTTGAACCAACCTATTTTAGCACTTTGAATGGTCTAGCACTATGTGCATTTAATTTTTGATTGGTTTTCGAAGGATACCGTTTGAGTCTAACTTGTATCATAACATGGTCTCTAACATTAAATTCATTGTGTCATCTATGTAAATCAACTCAAGGTTTATATTGTGCATTATTTGCTTGAATCTACTTAGTGATCTCAACATGCAAATCCTGAACTCTACATAAAAATGACCTGATTAACCCATACACCCTAACATTAGGAGACATGAGAAAAAGGTCTAAAGACTTACTAGGCTTGTAACCATATACAACTTCAAAAGGACTCGTGTCTATCGACCTATTAACAAAGCAATTATAAGCAAACTAGGATGTAGGAATAACCAAATCTCATCTCAAAAGATTGTCTGAACTCCTATTAACCACCTTGATTTGTCTATCAATTTGAGGGTGGTGAACACTAGAAAACTTCAACTTAGCTCCTACCATATGCCAAAGGATTTTCTAGAAATAAGTCATAAATCTAACATCCTTATTTGAGACTATGGTTTTGAGAAGACCATGCAACTTGACAATCTCATCAAAATAGAGTTTTGCAACTCTAGAAAACATTGATGGTCTTAGTATAAAGGAATAAAATAGGGTCCATCTTATAGAAGCGATCATACCACAAAGATTAGAATTATACTTCTTTTGTAATATGTGGAAGTGCCAAAATAAAATCTATATTTGCATCTTGTCAAGGGCAAATAGGGACATACAACAGGGCTGTAAAAAAATTTAGAGTAGTGTTTATATTTTTCTTAGTATTTAGCTAGCTGGAGATGTTTCGAAAATTCAACCTACAAACTTAACTATTATCTCTTTTTAAGATTAGACCAAAAGAACTTTAATGATTCAGTATAATTTAATTGCTTTGTATTTCTTATAAGGAGTGTCTTGAGATCTCCAACATGAAGTCTTGTATATATAAAAAAAAGTGCAGTACATTGGATGTCTTCATGATACAAAGCTTCATTATCTAAAACAAACACTGTGTGACCTGGAAGGCGGTATAAACCATTACAAGTATTGGGTTACTGTTCATTCTTCTCAAATCGATATTTCCTCTAACATTCTAGACCAAGATTCATGAACTTCTTTGTTTAATATCTCAAATCTAGTAACTTCAACACTCATTATGAATTCAACGGTACTGTTGGGGTACACCAGCAATTTAATGGCATCTGCGTCTCTATTTTTCATCTATGATTTATTTTCAATCAAATGAATAGACTTACAAATACCTAACCTAACAACCATACATGTGATTGAGCTTGTTTTGTAGGAGTGAGATATGGAGGTCCTTGTCGGAATTACATATAATACAAATAGTGGCACCATAGGCAAGCCTGACTATCATGAATAATTTTTTTTTTTTATCATAGATTAAGTACTTTTAGTTTGGCATCGTTAAGTTCTCATTAAAGTAAGCCTATAAGGTGAAGTTCTGATTAAGTACCTCGCACATAATAACCAACTCCCGAGGCATTATATTCTACTTAAAAACAACCTTTAATAAATGTCAGGCACAAGAGCATTAAGGCTTGGGCCTTCATCATCTTCTTGCTTAACTTGCTCAAATGCCTTATTAGCTCATTTACCTCTATTGACAACTCCTTGGTTCAAATAAAAAATTTTTCCCCAGAAAAATTAATAAGCAATATAGAGGTGCAAGTTCCTTGGATGAAAATGATGATAGAAAATCAACAAGCACCAAGAAAACTACGCTTCTTATGAATATTATTAAACTCAAAACCAATCTACATATCATTGAATTTTTTTAAGTATCAATAAAGACTTCTTTATGTGACTTATAAACCCTAATAAACCGCTACGATCCGTGAAGAAAAACACTTAAATAGGTGATCTAAATATTTTTCCTTTCGGTTTTGTTCCAATAATAGCCTAAGCACCTGTTGTCATTATCTCATAAAAGTACCTAGCCAAAATGTATGACTAGCCTCATATAATTTCATTTTTGTCTTAAATGTAATTCCATTCATCTCTTGACAAATTATAATATGATGATATCTCTTTAGGTAATCTTGAGAAATTTGGGTACTTGCTATCATAAATCTAATATTTAACCCAATCAAGGAATTTGAAAAACAATACTTGATTATAATCTTGTTGATGAACTCATTATCTACACACATTCTCCATAATCCATCTTTCTTAGGTGTTAAAAGGGTAAGTATAACTGCACAAGCGCTCAAATCTCTCATCGTAAATCCCTTTTTATAAAGTTCATATACTTGTCTTTAAATTCAACATGTTCATTAAAGTTCATCCTATAGTAAAAGGAATTTTGGTAATGTGGCACATAACTAAATTTATGCACGTGTTGAATGTCACACATAGAGAGGGTAAACATTCAGGTAGCTCAAAAAAAAAAAATGAAAGAACATCTAAAAACTCTTCAACACTTTCCTTACCTCTTTAGGTGGTTTATTTAAATAATTTTCTACAACCTCTTTGGCCACTAAAGCAAACACAACATACTTTTCACAAACCTCCTTGTCAAACTTCTTATGACTTATTATATTGAGCCCTCCCTTTTTCACTTTTTCCTTCTTCTTGCTATTATTATTAAGCTTTAGTGGTAATCTAGTAAGTTAAATCTTTTTACCATAAAAAATAAATGAATATGAATTTGATCGTTCAAAGATGGTAATGTCCAAATCATATAACCAAAGCCTACCTAAAATGATATGTCCTACGTTCATAGAAATTACATCACACCAAATCTCATCATGATAATCCAAGATATTTATGGGAAAAGAACATATCTCCTTAATTGTTGCGGATGTATTGTTAACTCAGAGCACATTATATGGTTTAAGATGTGAGATAGACTTTAAGCTTAAGCAATATATGCTACTATAGAGGAAATATTTGTATTGATATAACCCTCACTATTTATAATGATCTTGCAGGATTTATCTCCATATTTAATATAGGTGTAAAAGAATAGCATTTCTCTTTTTCCAATCCTTGATTCCTTTAGATTGTGTTAAGGCCATCTAATTACACTTAACTTGGTTGTCTCCCATTCTATAAAATATTCTCAATCTGGGAAGAATATTGATCTAACACATCCTACGTAGGTTGGACTCATTTTCCCTCAACATCTAGGACCTGAAAATCAATCGGGATGAAGTTTATATACCTTATCATCATAATTATATTCATCACTCATATCCTCTTAATCCTTTATTAACAAATCCTTATTGGGACAACTAAAGGAAACATGACCAAAACCTTGATACTTAAAACATTAAATCATTGAGGTTATCTTAGATACTTTATAGAGAATACCTTTACCATGTCTTCCCTAGGCATCTGGGCAATAGTAGGATTATGTTTACAGGGTGAAACACCCAATAAAAAACTATTACTACCAAGTTAGAACCTAGAAGGGATACTACAGGCGTCCTAACATCTTATACACTGACTTTTTATAACCAACTCGTAGTTTTGCACTAAGGTATAAGCTTTATCAAGGGTGGACACACCTCTAAACACAATCTCTCTTTTAAGGTCATCATTCAAGCCTTTATGAAATCTACTTAGAGTCATTATCTCATCCTTCTAACCATTCACTCTTTATGTGATACTCATTAATTATGTATATATTTATTAGTAGACTTATTTCCTTACTTAAAGTTTTTCTACTGGTCTAAGACATTGTTCCTATAGGAATGAAATAGGTATTTCTTTTGTAACTTAGTTTTCATCTCAACCCAATAAATAATAAAATATTGACCTCTCCTAACCAAAGACTCTTCTATACTTTTCCAATAGAGTTGAGCAATACCACTAAGTTTTATTTTTGCAAACCTTACCTCCTATTCTTAGACAAATTATACTAATCAAAGAATTAATTCATGTTATAGACCTAACTATCAAAGATACATGAGTCAAGTTGACCCTAAAAAATCAAGTCAGGGCTTCTATCGTGATATGTCTCATGACTCAATCATCAAGGTCATCGTAGTTGTGGTGATCCTGATTATGGTTATATTGGTGATTCCTAGGGTGAACTAGTCTTTGATGATAAGTTTTGCAAACCTTACCTCCTATTCTTAGACAAGTTATACTAATCAAAGAATTGATTCATGTTATGGACCTAACTATCAAAGATACATGAGTCAAGTTGACCCTCAAAAGTCAAGTCAGGGCTTCTATCTTGATATGTCTCATGACTCAATCATCAAGGTCATCGTAGTTGTGGTGATCCTGATTATGGTTATATTGGTGATTCCTAGGATGAACTGGTCTTTGATGATAATTTTTAGAATGCTTACTATTGTTAAAGTCACCAAAGTCATTGTGGCTCTATTGGTAGTCATGATGATAGTTTCTACAAGGAGTTGTTCTTCGATGATTCCTATAGTTGTCATTAGAATGCTTACTTTCACTAGATAACCTTATTTGTAAAGTGTATAAGGGTTTCACTCTCTCATAAAAGTTGTTCATTTGTGTAGACATTTTGTTCATATCAGCTCGTATAAGTTATAATTACTTTTGAATATTTCTAAGAACATTACTAAAGGTTGGGTCCATGGCAATTGTTGAGTTCTAGATTATTTATTAAACGACCACTTCGTAAACACATGTTATACTAATGCTAAAACTATTATTGAGATCACAAATGACACTAGTAAGTAAATTGCAATATAAAATTAAAGCTAATGTTTAATTATTTGTTTATCTTGAATACCATACAGTTTATCTTGAAGACTAAGCAATAATAGATTAAACTAAGAAAAATAGCATGCAAGTAATGTTTGTCATTTAAATGCACACAAGTAGTTCAAAACACAATGTTTCAAATTTCCCCATAAATTTAGCTAAGCTTGTAATTAATTAAGACAATTGAATATTTAAGATAAATGAATCAATAAGCCAAAAAGTTAAGGTATCTCAAATTACAAGACATGTTATAAATTTTTATAGTCAAGCATAAAAGAATATTATCAACGTTAATTCTTGTTCAACAAGTGCAAAATATACAGGAATAATGATATTCAATGGTTAAAAAAAAAATTGTAGAGGCTTAATGACCAGATTGTAATGGAAATATGTTGGAATTCACTGCATATTATATAACGCTTACGTGGCAAAGAATGATGACGTGGAGATGACATTGGATTGGTGAGTTTAAATTCCTTAAAAGACTCTTTGTTGGTTTCTTTGTTGCTGTTGTAGATAAGAATTTGTTGTGGCTGCTAAAGATCTATGGTATCGATCTGTTGTTAGTGACTGAAAGTGAGATTGCGGTGGTTGGGGGGTGGTTGACTGGTGGTGTGGATGTACTAGCCTATTAGTTAGAACATAGCTGGATGAGATTGGTTCTTTGTTAGTGGCAGGATGAAAGTATAACATGCTGAAGGCAACACTAGAGGACTATTATGGTGGCGTTGTTGGAGGAGCCCAATTTGCTCTAATAGCTGTGTGAGGGTGGATGGTGATCATTTGGCTAAAAGCATGGTATGTCTAGGGTTTAGGGGTGCTAGATCTATATTGAAGATGAGCAAAAGTTCTTTTTTAGTTGTAAACAAAAAGACTAAAAGTTTTTTTTATCAAGTTTATGTCGATAGTTGATTTTGATTCAACACAAGTCTTAATAAATCAATTAATTGTAAGAATAATTAAAAGCTTATGCTCTAAAACCAAAATTGATGCAGGACAAACGGGCATAAAGGAAATAAAGCTGGCAAAGAAAGAAATAAGCCAAGAATTAAAAGCAAGAAAAAAAAATCCAGGAAGAAAAGAGAGTTTAGAGGAGGATTAATTTATAATTTTTATTTAATTCATCAAAATTATCCCACAATCTGAATAAAAAAAACATATAAATATCATAATCCTAAAATAATATCTACCTATTAGGGTTAGCCCAACAATGAAAATTGTATAACATAAACAACCTAAATAAATAAAATAAAAACAATAAAATAGACTTAGAGAGGCAGAGTCTTTCAACCAAAAAGTTACAGGCAGGGTAAATTTTTGCTGTCTCCGTCTATGAACTTGCAGCATGTCAGGGAACAATAGTGCCAACCTTTTCAACGTGGAGTGAAAGTATAATGCCTTCTATTCTATTGTCAAACCTCTAATTTATTACATATTTCCAAAACTATTAACGTCCACAAAGATGCAGAAAAAAGAACTGGTATAAAAATGCTACTTGATGTTGAAAGCAGCCCTCAACAAAAAATACAAACTCCCCATCAATACCCCCCCTAATCTAAATTCCGCTGCCTTCAGTGGATTATTTTCCTTCTGTAGAGTGTAATTATAAATGATGCAAACTTCACAATCACTAGCTGGGTTGATCAATTCTTCAAAAGAAACACAGTGCGGATGTTCATGGCACCCTCACTATAGGAGCTCACCACTGGATATTTGGAGAAGCATTCTCACGTGCTTTCTTCTTTGGTAGCAAGTTGACAGAGCAAGTTGAGCTATGGTTACTTTTCTGTATAAAAGGCTTGGAAGTTTCAGCATTGACTGAAGGTCTTTGATGAAGTTGAAGACTTGCTTCCCGTACCGCATTGGGGGTTGACTTCCTTCCAAGTTTTGGTGATCGAGGTCGTGTCAGAGGGATCTGCAAAACATGAATGATCTGTAAGACTAAAAAAGTAATGCATCTAAGCCCAGATCTTGAACCGTATCTCTACTTGTTTTCACCCCTGGCCCTATGAAAAGGGAAAACCTTCTCATCCACGGAAGAAATACAGGCAGGATCAGATTTCCGTGATTAACTTCTCAAGTAGGCCAACGTAGGAAGTTATTTCCAAAGACTGAACTTCTAGATTATACCTACTTGGCAAGTTCGATTTCGAATTTCATACTATTAGGTTCTTCTAACTGTTATGCTTATGCCATAACAGTTCTAAATTACAAATTACAGCAAAATTTAGCTGCTCGATGCACCTCCCATTGACCATGAAGTCAACTTTATCATATAGAGAAGTTGGGGAAATAGATATACGACGAACCTTCTTCATTGAATTGTATGGAGAATGTAATCCACGATGCAAGTCATCACTTGGTTTCCCTCTGAAGACAGCACTCTGTCTTAGTTTCTTAAGGTCATGCTCTGCCTTCTCCTGGACAACATTAAAGGGAAAGATAACTTTTTGAAATTGGCTTTATCAAGAAACAAGGATAAAATTGAAGTCCACAGTTGTAATCAGAAAACAACTTTTTGAAAAAAATATTGCATGGATTTTACAAGTTTGTAAATTTCCAAAGGATTTTGACCTTCATTTCAAAAATACCAAACATTTTGGCTGGAATCATTGGGTACCAAAGGAAACTGATCATTTTAACATTGGTAACTCACACGCCACCGTACGAACACTACAATAAAGCTATGTGAGATGACCTTAGGTCTCGCATGCAGATGCTTTTTTTCTGTGTCCTCCTTCGCATTGTTTTTCTCTCCTAGCTTCTGAAAGAACTAGAACAGCCAGTAAAACGAGATATCAAAACCATGACATTATTGCAAGTAAGGAATTAATAGAAAAACTACAGAGATTAATCTTGCCTCTTTTCGTTTTGCCACTCTTTCTTCGCTTCTAAAGCTAAATGGAGAGGATATAAGTGGAGGTCGTGATTTGCTTCCTTTTGCGCTTGATGATTTCGAGCAGCTGTAGTTCTATAAGTTTAGAATAATGTTGAACATAGGAAAAATGGTGCTTCTCTGTTCTAGTTACTAATTATTCATTCTCCACGTGGAATGAGCAATCAAGATGAAGAATGCAAAACTGCCACAAACTTAAAATTTAATTTTATGTTTTTCAGCTATGAACATAAATTATCAATGATGCATTCAGTGTGTTTATACTCTCTAGTTCAGTAGAAGCAAACTTGACTGTGGCATGAGTAACATGGTACAGACAAAAAAGAATCATTCAGGAAACCCAGGAGCAAAGTCCTTACTCTGAAGAGAGGGTCTGTGATATTTCACCAGGTGTAATTTTTCCTGAAATTGACTTGTTGAGCTCTGACTTACTTCTGCGAGGATAAACTGTGTCAATTATAACAATTAGAAAGGGCCAGCTGCTTGTGCTTGTAGAGACAAAATACCTTCTATCTTGTGAATGCCGAAATATTGAAGGAAGAAGCTTTGATACACCATGAACAGATCCCTGCAGTTTAGACATAATTCATCTTGGTGGGTTACAAGATTCTTACTGGTGTGAGTAATAATTGAAGTGTGTGCATGAGTGTCTATACCGCATAAAATGATTAGCATCAAATAATCATGGTATGAGGAATGGAGATACCCTGGTTGGATTTTCTGGAGTAGCGGACCTGTCTTTAGATACTCTGACAGAACTTTTGTTGGTGTCTTGCAAGCGAGAAGCAAAATTGATTGACACATGGATAGATTTTGAAGTTGCTCTCTTTTCACCCACCAATTCTCCAGCAGACTTCTTACTGTTTGGAGTAGCATTTAGTCTTGTGGAACTTGACAGTTTGGCAGAAGACTTAGGAAGTTTCGATGCTCTACTCTGACTCAATGAGTTTGATAAAGAACTCATTTGCCTTTTATTATTTGGTAAAGCTACGTTCTCCATTTCAGCAGCTTCCTGGTTGGGATGGTTGTTTACCTTATTGGGCATCTTCTCTTCTGGCATGGCCACAATAATGTCACAGTCGTCAGCATTTTCAATCTGCTTTGAATTTGCCACGTGAATAGAGTTTTCCACCTCAACATTCTTTTCTCCTATCACTTCATCTCCTTCCACCTTTGCATTTTGTGAATTATCCATTCGACCATCAGCATAAAATGCATTTGCATCAGAAGAATGAACTAGGCCAGCATAAAAAATCATTGGTTGAGAACTGCTGGGAGCCTTGTCTGCAGCTTCTACTTCAGGAACGTCGTTAGATGCAGCGTTTGCTTGCTCAAGCAAGGCTGCTGCTTTCATGGCTGCCCTCTTCTTGTAATAAGCTTCGAAATATGCCTTCTTCTGGGCAACAGAACCTGGCTTGGAAAACTGCTCAACTTCTTCCAAGAAGCGATTGTGACTAAAGGTTGACCACTTCTCCCAAGCCAAAGATTCTGACATAAATCTCCCGAACGAGATTGATTCAGTCAGGGCTAGAATGGGATTGCCCTGAAACTCAAAAATATTCTACTTGTTTGCTCAGTGATTTCTTTGATGCAACTCATTATTATCTATTTCAAACCAATGATATCAATAAAACAATTAACACAAAATGCAAAGAAACTCCAGAGACTCGGTGTCTTCTTTATTAACTGAAACAAAAAGGGGCCATAATCTTGATGAATGCCAGATATATTAAAAAGAACAAAAAAAAGCCATACTCAAGTCCAAAAGAAGTTCCAACAATGGAAAGAAAAAAGGCAATCATCAACACGAGGATGTCCGAAAAATGAGATTTAACGAAAGCCAATCAAGGCTGCATTTAATCAAATATATGCAATTCTCCGGAAAATATTAGCAGTTACGGAAAATAAAAGGAGAGCTTAAAATACTTTCGTTTCAAGTGTTCAAAGCATTGAACAAAATCAAGAACAGCAGTAATTAATTCAATAAAAACGAGTAAATCCTCAAAGCATTATGGTCTGTTTGATAACCCAAAAAGCAAAAGGAAAATGAGCAACAGAATCTCACAACAGCCATTTTTCCATTTCACCAAAAACCCCAGTAGTCATAATTTTTTCAAGATGTCTCAATATCAGAGGCAAAATCACAACAATCGAAGCAAAAACCACAAAAGATTACTAAAAACAACACCATAAAAGAAAAACCATTCCTTCAAACCCCAGAGCATGATAAGACAAGACATGAAAAAAAAAAAAAAAAAAAAGCAATAAAGCTTGAAGGACTAACCTCTTTGGCTTCTCTGGAAGCACTAGATGGATGAGAAAAAGATCTCTTAAGACAAGCTGATTCTCCCATTTTTATTTTATCTATCTATACAAAGAAAGCGAATCCCACAAACAAAAATACTCTCTTTTTTACTCAAAACCCTTTTCGCTACCGACAGCAGGTACGTAGAGCTTATCTTAGTTTTAGTTTAGTTTATGGCAGAGTCAGTCTCTGGTCTCCCTTTAAAATATGAAAATCAGGGTGTAGGCTCGAATGGGTCCATCTCATTTCATGTCTTGCAGGCAACAAAGGCAAGATGAGAGCGTAAGAGGCAACTCCGTTCTTCTGCAGAGAAAGGGAACCTTCTTCCTCTGTCAGCGAGTGAGTGAGTGAAGAGACCGTTGTTGTTGTTGGGTTGCGCTTCTTTCACTTACTTTTAACAAAGAAAAGACTGAATCTTTATATTTTGATTGATGGATGGATTTCTTCGGGACCTACCTGAACAAAGCTCCTAACGTCTAGTTTCACTTCTAAAAAAACAATCATGTGAGAGAGGGGGGTGGTGACAGATAAAGAGAAACTGATGGATTTTATTTATGTTCAGTTTGGTTTAGTCCATTAATTTGAATTTGAAGGAAGAGAGAAAGGTGGAGGGGGGCAAACAGAGAAATTTTTAAAAATATTAAAATAATATTTTTTTATTTTTTAAAAAATATTTTTTATAAATCATATCAAAATCTTTCAAAAATATAGAAAAAAAATTAATTCTAGAAGGTCACTCGTATAAAATTGAGAATAAATATTTTTTGGTTAAATTTTGATTTTTTTATTTGATTTTTTTAGTATTTTTAAATTATTTTTTATATGCTAATATCAAAAATAAATTTTAAAAATAATATATATATATATATATATATATTATTTTAATATATTTCCAAGCAAAAAACACTTTGAAAAAATAATATCTATTATACTTTTAAACACCTTCTTAAAACTAGTTTATTATTATACTTAATGGTTGCTTTTTCAAAATGTTTTTTGTTTGGAGATGTATTTAAATAAATTTTTTTTTTAATTTTTTATATTAATACATCAAAACGATCTGAAAATACTGTAAAATATTAATTCAAAGTAAAAAAAAAAAATAATTTTTTAAAAAAAAAAAATAAACTCATTAGTAACAATTTTTGTCTACAATTAGGTATTGTTTGTGATTATGATAACAATTGTTTTTTAAAATATGTTTTGCTTGGAAATATATTAAAATAATATTTTTTTAGTTTTAAAAATTTACTTTTGCGATTAGCTTATCAAAAAAATACAAAATCATAAAAAATAATTTAAAATTCAAAAAATTTTCATAAAATAATTTTAGAAAGCAAAAACTTATTATACTCTTTTAAGGCCTATATCAAGGGACCATGTTTAACGAATTAATTAATTAATTAAAAACTTTTTTTTTTTTTCTAGATAATCATTTGCACTCCCTTCACCCACTGGGTAGGGATTTTCTTCGTTATTGGCAGCCTCTCTCCTGTATTTTTCGTTGGCACTTTTTAAATTTATTTAGCTTGCAGATAGTGATGCAGTCGACAATTTACTATAGAATTAACAGAGAAACTTTATTAATATTATGGAAAGGAACATCTCTAAACAACACAATAGATAGATAAAATAAAGAAAGCTAGAGTTTTTTTAATGATTTATTTATAGAATCATTCATCTACCTGGTAATTGGTTATTATATAAGGATAAAAAAATATAGATAATTTAAATAAAAAGATATTTTTTTTTTTTTTTTTGTTTTAAAATGATAGAAATTCATTCTAAAATTATTTTAAAATAGATTTATTTTTTATATCTTTATCTTCACTATTTTAACTTTTCTGTATATTTTATTTTTATCTATTTTATTTTAAAATAATTGTTAAATATAATATGTGTTTGGTATTTGATGCAATGAGAAATTTTATGATGTTTAAAGAGTAATTAGTGGTATGATATTAGTTACTTCTTGGACTCATTTAAAAAAAAAAAAAATAGGCGCAATTAGATGAGATAAATCCTAGGTGAAGATATTATTATCATTTTTTATGGGTCATGGGTTTCTTTTGTAGAAACAAAAATTTTCTATAGATGTGTCATTTTTATTTTTATTTTTACATAAAAGGATAAAATAAAAATAAATGACATAAAAAATAAATAAGCCTTCAAATATTTCTTAGCCAATGAAAGGTTGATATATGAGATGAGATATTGAAGATATCTTGTCATAAACACAAGATCTCGTCTATAAAAACAACCAATAAAATAATATCACATGACATTGAAAAAAAAAAAATACTTGAGAGCTCCTACAAATCTCTATAAATAGAGGGTATCGCCTTAGACAAAAAGGAAAAAGAATTTTTGGAGATACAAAATTTTCTTCAAGACAAACACTTCAAGCAAGGAAGCTCTTTCTCTCAACCCTTTTTTCATCTACACTTGAAGTATATAAAAACGAAGCTTTATAGGGACAAGCCTAAACGTTGTATAAGGGTTTTTTTAATAATACTTTGAAAAAAAAATCAAATATATTCTTCAAAGCATCAAATCATCAAATCTCACTTCGCAATACACTTCCAAATTCGCATTCTTACAAAGCATAAATCTTGGCTTGATTTTATAAATAAATCAAATCACCACATATCAAATCTAAAGGAGGAATAAAATGATTGTTTATTCTTTTTGTAAGAATATTTTAAATAGAGATTATATCTAATTATATATTTTAATAAATTCAAATATTTGTGAACATGTGCTTATCTAATTTCATATGCTTAAAATTGTGTCCATGATTTTCTGGCGACTCCATTAGGGATTCTCTTCCTCACATCTCTTCCCTTCAAGAAAGAATTTTCAACAACCTCTCAATGACAACTAGAAAGAACATGATCATCATTGTCGCTTCAAAAAGCAATAAGGGTACTGATTCAAGTCGCTAACATGCAGTTAAAGATTCTTCAACCTCGCCATTAAAAAAAAAAACCATTGCTAAGTTGTATGCACAAACTGAGCTGATTCTTAAGCTGATGTTGATATTGAATGCAAAAAAAAGAAAGTACAAGAGCTCACTCTAAAGATAAAAGCTACAAGTAACTCCACCATAAAAATCAAGTGGGGTGCATGGACTTTTCTTCGACACTCAATGTGACTACTTCAACAATTCTCTCATGAAGACCTCTCCATGTCGATCACCAAGTAAGGATTCGGGTTTTGACACCATGTTAGTGATGATGACTGAGACTACATCTTTGGAGGATCAAGTGGCTAACTTTGACAAAACTCACCAAGAGGCTTTCAACTTCACTCGAGGAAAAAGACTACAAGATAGCAAAGCTGATGAGCAAACTTGAGAGCATGAACAAGGAAGGCCAAACTTCGATTACCAATGCTTTGTAAATGGATCAACTAGATGTCATTGAGGATTTTACAATTGGAGCTATAAGGAATATCAATGTATTACTAATGGCATCTTCACTATAAATAAACTAAAAGAACTGATCAAGAAAGCCATCACTGACTAAGAAGAAAGCTCATTTCATCCTTCATATTTTTATGCCTTTGAGCTATCAACCACCAAAGTTTTGACAATTCAATGGCAAAGAGAATCCTAGGCAACACATAGCTCATTTCATAGAGACTTGCAATAATGTCAAAACCGATGGTTATCTCATGGTAAAACAGTTCATTCTTTCCCTGAAAGACAATGCCTTTGACTGACATATTAACTTGAAGTCTGGTTTAATTAATAGTTGAGAGAAATTAGAACATGAGTTTCTTAACTGCTTCTATAGTACTTGTAGTGTAGCCAACATGATTAAACTCAGCAATGCACATAAATGGAAAAAGGAGCTTGTCATCAACTCTATTCATCGATGGAGAAACCTTAGCCTCAACTTTAGAGATCGGCTCACCAAAACTTTTACACTAGATATGTGTATTCAAGGGATGCATTGGGGGACTAGACTACATATTATAAGGCATCAAACCAAAGTCTTTTAAAGAATTGGCTACTCGAGTACACGATATGAAACTTAGCATTGTTGCAGTTAAAAGTTCATCATTACCTATGGAAAAGCCTAGGAGAAATAAGCTTAAAGGTTATGGATTAGAAAAGAGTGCTCTAAATGTTGAGGGAAAACAATATTTTATAATTAACTATGCTTTCATAAAGGTACCAACCAAAGTTTAAAAAACAATAATTGTGTAACATTGACTACTTTTCAAAAGGGTGAAAGAAAGAAGCCAGCCTTGAAAGAGCGATAAGAAAAAATAGTATGCATTCCCTGACTCAGACATATCAAGAATGCTAGATGATTTGCTCAAAGCAAATCTCATCGAACCACTAGAGTTGAAATGGCTCGAAGAAGCAAACCAAGTGGACAATCCAAATTATTACAAATATCATCGCTTGATCAGTTATCTCGTAGAGAAGTGTCTTATGTTGAAAAACAAGATCATGAGGCTACATGAGAGTAGGCATATTGTTTTTTATGATGAAATAACATCTTCTAATATCATAACCATGGTAAATTTAGGTTCACACTAATCACTCCCAGCAATAAGTTTTGGCTCTTTTGAGCTTATGAAACTTGACGTTCTTTTGCTTACGAGCTTCACCAGATCCAGATCCTTGAGTCAAGCCTTACATATAATCATTGTATAAAAAATTAGCAATGTGAATCTTGGCTTATCTGAGAATTGCAATAAGGAGGATGAGCTTTAGTCACTCGTAATAAAGGAAGAAGAAGCGCACACGTATGAAATACTACTTTGGTTAATTTAACAAGCATTACTTTAATATTTTTAAAATAAAATAATTTTTAAAAACTCATTTAAAACAAAATCTATGCCATATGTGCTAATTTGTTTCATGATTGCCTAAGTATTTTGTTTTTGCTTGCTTGTTGGGATCTTCTTATTTAGTAAAAAAAAAAAAAACATTTTTTATTGGTTTTGCACTTAATCTTGTGAAAAAACTGTTTTCATTTTTTGTATTCTAATAGATTAAATCTAGAAAGATTGTAATTAATGATTAGAAAAAAAAAAAAAGTAGCCCTTAAAGAAAAAAGAACAAGAAATTCAGTTGTGGAATCCCAAAGGTGGAGAGAGATAAAAATAGTCATTGATGCCATGTAGTCAAAAGGTGGCCACCACAGTGCTACCTTAAAAGGAAGGCCTAATCAGGGCGAGTTCGAAAGACAATAATGAAGACCACCTTTAGATGTTGAAGAAGCTACATGCACCATCCAATACGACAGCTTTTCTCACATGTTGGCACGTGCATTACACGTGCTATATTTTTTTACCCTTTTTGTTCATTCAATCTCTTATTTTATATCAACTTTTCAATTGAATCTTAAATCTTATCATACTTGAGCCCGAATCCTCTTCTTTCTTCTTTCAATATAGTCTTTGTTTCTTTAATAACTTTTTAATTTAGTGTTAAATTTCATCCGACTCGAGTTCAAATAAAGCTCAACTAGGAAAAGAATAAAGAAATGAAAAGGAAAGAAACATTCACTCGAATGAGTTAGCTCACTATGGTTGTGTCCAATATGGGTCGTGAATTTGGCAATTAAATCGGGTTGATAAGGTGTGATCTATTATGTTGTCATTTTAATATTAAAAAAAAAAATTGTCTTGATTTTTTTCAAGTTAACTCATATTTTTACTCATCAATTAGATTGTTTTTTAACTCTTTAAATTAATTGTGTCTTGCTAGTTGATTTTTTTTTTTTTTGAAAAACCCTCTAGATATTGTTAAGACCTGAATCCATACCTACAACGTTCGCGGGCAACGAAACTAATCAAAGTTGACAGTCTTGAAGATTTAGTACTCAAAGCAAGAAATATTAGAAATTTTCCCACATAAATTGAAAGAGACTTAGACTTATGGATTGCATCATCAAATAGGTTATGGGGGATATATTCGGTTTATCATTTCTTGTTTACCTCTTTTTTTTTTTATGGTTTTTCCAAGTATTTAGTGAAGATAAAGTTAATTTAGCCAATATCAAAGGAAGTTGGACCTAAAGGGGTGAGTTTTTTAAGCTCAAGTTCTTAATCTTGAAATATTTTACTAGTCGTAGCAATACATATGCTAGAAAAAAAATAAGGGAGTACCTCTTCAACGCTACCATCCTCAATCATGGTATTGAGAGAAAGCACAACTTCATCTAATATACTCTCCAAATCATCAATATAAAGCGATCCTGAAGCAACATGTTTTTAAAAAGTAACATTAGAATTTAGAAATAACAATAATCAATTACCAATCATCACAGCAGTTCATATGCGGCAGTATAAATAAAAAATAAATAAATAAATAAAAACAGTATAATCTTTTATTTCACTTAAAATAACAAACTTTTGATAATTTTGCCCAAACTTCTTAGTCAAATATCAAAAAATGAAACAAAATTACAAATTTTGACGATCAAGATCACCTTTTTCACGAATATGTTCAAATTTTTTTTAAAAAAAAATTAGGGTGCTATAAAACAATCAACCAATCAGAAAATGACTACAAAAGAGAAATCCTATAACAATAACCTGCAAAAAAACTAAACCCCAAAACATTCAGACTAACATAACAACCTTAAGAAGCAAAGACATCTAGCAAAAACTCCACTATGAGAATAAAGAAAAAGCACTGGATCCTGACATGAACCACAAAAGCTCACAAAACTTGCTATTACTCAAGATTCCACCAAAATGCAAACAATGGATGTAAGGAGAAACAAACAGCGCAGGAGAGGCAGAACTTCTTGGCAAAAAATTTAGTTATCATGATACCAAGAGATAAAAAGGTCGGATCACTTATAAAAACAAGAATCTAACTTTAGTTTCAATAATACCCCAATTATGTAGGCTTACCTAACATCTCATTATAATGAGACAGAATTAAAGACAACAAATAATTTATCAGAAATGATATTCTGAACATTCACAATTCTTTGTCTGCGGTCGATGCTAATAAAACATATAACCCATTGTTACAACTCAAAACAAATTAAATGGTCATTTCATAATAACTTTTGTAAACATATTAAAAAAGTCCTTTCTTTTTGTCACTTTTTATTTCCTCTGAACATTCCTATTACTGTAAATAAAAATACAGTTTATAAAAAATATTGATGATTAGATAAACCCATGATTTTAGTCAATTAACATAAAGTGTGATAAATGGAACTAACAACAAAAGGTTGTTGGATATGTATTAAAAAAAAGATTTAATTCTTTCCAACAAAATTGTTTGCAAAATGTTCACAGCTTAAAAATGACAACGATAATAAATTAAGACAAAATTCATTATTATTTCTTCATTTATACTAAATTCTCTAGCTTGGTGTTGCAATTACACCACAAAATTGTTTTTCCATCTCCTTTTTATTAGTTAAATCAAAGTTTATCAAACTTAGTTAAGGAAAAAAAATATATTGAATTTGTTACCTAAGTTATCATTATCATTATATGTTGATGATGGCAAAAACCAAGTTAATTAATTTGCTAAGGTTGGTCTAATATACTAATTTGCTAATATGCTAATCCATCAACTGATTAAAAGAAAATGATTTTAGCCATAGAATCCCAACAATTAAATTGCACAGCACACTAAAAAAAACACCAAGCAGCGAAAAACAATGATGCGTATAAGGTGATTAACCGAAAATAGCATCTGAATAGCTCAATAATTAAAATGGTCAACCTAAAAGTCTAAAGTTTCAAAGTTGTCGATTCCATTTTAGCCAATATAGTTAAACAATAACAATTTAGGTTTGATATAATATGTGATAGCAAAGGTTTCTAGTAATTAATCATTATTAACATAGGTTAACTAGATGAATGAGTCAAGACCAAAATCACAACACAATTCTTAACCACAAAATCAATGACTATAATGAATCATTTTTTTTTATGTTTATAAGTTTCATATATGGCTCATTCTATTCATGTCAATTAAATTATAACAAATAACATAATTATTTAATAACTCTTCAGAATTGATACTATACACAAGTTTAATTAATAAAATCATATGCCCTTAGTTTCTAGCTTCTTTACTATTATTTTAAACTTTACTTTTTCTTTTTCTTTTTTTTACAAATTAGTATCACATAATCTCCACCTTCCTTTTCTTTTTTCTGCTTTTTTCCTTCATTTGACCACTAATAATGCAACTTTCTTCTTCATTTGCAGGAAATCTCCATTAATATGGTGACACACAATATTTTTGTTTATGCAGCAACTTTACATGCTGCTTTCCTGTTAATTTTACATGCCCCTATGAACTAATGCTGCAGGCATTTAACTCTATTAAAAAGAAATGCAAACTCTTTAATGTTGCTTGTGACATCGTTTTGTTTATAATTAGTTATTATATCTTTTTCCTAATATTTTTTTTAATATATATATATATTTTATGTGTTATTTTACTTTTGAAATATGATCAATGACATAATTAGTTTTTTTCAACCGCCTTCCAATCATGTAAGTTTTTTTTGATCTTTCAGTATCTCTACAATATCAATAATTTTCACACAATTTATTTTATTTAGCCTTTAAATTTTTAATGACTTATATAATTTTTTTCTCCTATAAAATATTAATTTATTTAGCATTAATTCACAATTATAAAAACCCGCAGCAGGCAGGGATGCCAGTATAATTGTAAAAGGCATGATGCACAGTGAACTGACTGATTGATGAGATCCCATTAATTTCGTTAGTACAAGGATGTGGTTTCCTTTTTTTGTTTCTTGTCAAACGTTTGAAACATATCTTGCGAAACAATTATTGAAGGAGAAAGCCATTAACGGAACCAGTAAATTAAAAGTAAATTTTAATTTATCCTTTTCTTCTTAAGAGGTTAGTTTGTGGTGATCAATTTCCACAACTTTCATCATAGTTTTGATCTTATCTATCTGTTTATTTCCGTCCATTTTCAAAGATGATAAAAATGAAAATTGCAGGAAAATCTGAATTTCATCTTCAAGATTCATAGCAGAAGCTCTTCTCACAACTGCTCTTTCTTACAATTTTCTTCCACAAAACTTGAAACATAAGGAGGACAGGCAAGGAGCCAATTTCTAAGCAATCACCGAACATTGATATCATGAATCTTGGCAGTGGCACTGGCTTTAGGTATAGTTATATACAAAACCCCATCTTTAACTTCAGCACTGATTTTCTCAAATTGAATATTCTCTGGCAGAGCAATTCTACTGCTATACCTGCCATAACTCTTTGCAGACCACTCTCCCTCCTCTTCTTCTCCATTCTCTACACCATTCACCGTCTTCTTGGGCACCTTCTCAGCCTTAACAACGAGCATCTTCTCCTCAACCCAAACTTTCACATCTTCTTTAGTCATTCCTGGCATATCAAACCTCATTTTGTACTCATCTTCACCCTCTTTTATCTCCCATGGTGTCCTTCCTCTGCTGTACCCACTCCCCTCTACGGGTAATGGTGATGGCCACCCACCTGAGTAGACAAATGGGTCCTCCATCACCCTCTCCATTGTCTCCATCATCTGCTGCACTGTTCTTGCAGTAGGAAACCTGTCCCATAACCCTGCCAAGAAAGAAACCAACAAATTCAGTGAGCGTCTCAAGGTTTCTTACCTTCTAGTTTGAAGATTGTATGGGATATAGTTATTGATTGATTACCTATTGGTGCAGCAGGGGCCACTCTTTTCTTGTGTTGAGATTGTTGAGGGTTCTTCCTGGCTCTCTGCAAGTGGTCAAGATTGTCTCTGCTTTCTGCTGCCATGGCCTTCATGTTATTGTTGCTCTTGTGGTTGTGGCTGTAGCTAAATGCCAGGCCATAAGGGTTTCTTGAAGAAGCACCCTTCATTGATGGCAGAGGAAGAGAGAGGTTTAAATTTGACAGTGCGTGAGACATTTTGATCTTTGTTCAAGAAATATAGCTGTTGATCAGCGGAGATTTCCAATTGGCCGTCGATGTCAAGCAATCAAGATGGGTGAAAAACTGAAACTTGTGAGGAATTTATCGGAAGAGGATGATGGAGTGATACTTAAAGAAAAGAGTAGAAATTTCTGGAGAACGTTATGTGATAAGGAGGTATGGAAGTGGGAGCAGTAGGGAATTTGGTACTCTTCTGGAGTTCTCCAGAAAGTTTTCTTCTTTTTTTTTGGCTGAGATCATGACTGGGCCAAAGATAAACGAAGTGACATCCTAACCCTTTCCTTTGCCCAATGTCTGCCCTAAGGCCCCTAACAATTTTTTATTTTAAATTGATTATTTAAGGAATAATGTTTTATTACTGGGAATTTATACAATATTTTATCTAGGTATTTCAGTATATTTTAAAATTGTAATCGTTACATGATGATCAGATGATGGATAATTTTCAACTAAAAAATCTCTAATTTGGCCTCCCAAGGAAAAAAATAATTGTTTTTTTTATACGTTTTAATTTTGACTATAATAATATATTTAGATTAGCTTTCATACACCAAAAAAACAAGTTCATATTCCACTAGATTAAGGTTTTTTTTAATTGCTTACAAAAGAGATGTTTGAATTAGAGGTTTTTAATAAGATAGATAAAAAACATTTCCCTCTATTACCAATTTTGGGCAGCATAAATGGATCATTTTAGTTATCATTTTCCTTATTAAAATATTGGTACAGATAATGTTGTCTTTGAGGTTTCTCTCTCTCTCTTATCTTTTATCATTGTAATTTATAATTTATGTAAGCTTTTTTAACAATTTATTTGAAAAGTTTTGTTTCGCGTGACATCTTAAAATTTTATGCATGTATAAAACTTTTCTATTTCACAAAAAATGTTTTAAACTATGTTCCTTCACCATATTTCTTAATGTGGTTTAGAGACATCAATAATATAAAATCGACATCATTTTAGAATATGCCAATGCTTTTTTGGTGCAAAACAGGGCTAATATAAACTTTCCAATTTGATAGAAAAAAAAAGGAAACTTATAGTGAGTATTTTATAGTTTATCTATAGTTTTAAAACTCGGTCCAGATCAGCAGATCGACTTAAAATTCTGCCAATTCAAGACTGAAACCAAACCATTTAAAAAAAAAAAAACAAGAAAAAAAAAAACATGATGTATCATAGCGACTCGGTTAATCTGACAAAAGCCGGTTGCAATCCATTAATTTTTATTTTTTTTATTAAAAAAATATTATTTTGTTTTTTTAAAAAAAACTTAATTCAAACAATCAAATAAACCTATCAAAATCTGATGATCCAATCAAAATTAATCCATATCTTATATCAAATTGAGTATAAAAACCATGATTTTATCTTAATACATATTTGAAAATATAGTTATGGTTGTTTTTTAAAATATTTTTTATTCAGAAAAATATATTAATATTATTTTTTTTTTTGTTTTTTGAAAATTATTTTTAAAATCAATATATCAAAATAATTTAAAATATAAATATATTAATTTTAAAAAAAATTTAATTTTTTTTTTAAAATATTTTTAGAACGCCGAACACCTCCGATAACTATTACCACACAACTCCTCTCTCTTTGTGCTAACTTTCTTACCTTCCTCGTGCTCTCTCTGTCAAACACAAATCTAAAAAGAAAAAAAATAAGCAAACCCTAACCCTCTCTCTTGCACGACCATTGACCTGCAAAAACAACAAAAAAAATCCGTTTTTGAGTTGATTTGGTGCTGCAACTTTTGATTTTTCTTCAGGTAAGGGTTCGACCGGGTTTTGATCGAGTGTTTCGGGTATGATTTGTGGTCCAAATCAATTGGATTCCGAGTTTAAACCAAGGCAAATGGAGGTTGTAAAATTAGCTGGGTTTCAGGGTAGAAAAGGTGTGGTTTCCGGTTAGATTCAAGTTAAATTACTTACGAAGAACAAGGGTTTTGGCAGAGCGATCTGCGATGTTAGTGACTATGAAGAGTAAACAGGGATGAAATAGGCGAAGAGATAAAGAATCTTTTGGAGATGAGAATATATTGCCTTAAATCTCTCAATTTTTCTTGTTCATTCTCCGCGAGAGAGAGAACTGCAATTTTTAAGAGTTAAGTGAGTTCTTATAAATGTTTTTTTTTTTTTTTTGTTTAGTCGAATCAAGTACTGATATTTTTGAGTCACCGCCTGTCATTAGCTTTGTTGGACTATGGACTGTATTAGCTGGAGACAGGTATGGGCCTGTTAATGTGGGCTAGTTTCTTGAAAAAAAACAAAGAAAAATTATTATTTTAATGGCTGCTTTTTTTTTTTTATCAACTTTTTTTTCATGCTTTTTAAAAATACTTTTATTATTTTTAGTTTTCATGATTTTTTAATTTTTATTTTAAATATAATAATAATAATCTTATAAATAAATAAATATTTTTTATTGATTTTTGTAGTGCTAACTTTCAAGAATATAAAGTGTTGTTCGCTTTTAAATTTCAAGTTAGAAGACATAATATTTTAAAATTTAGTTGCAAAATAAAGTAAAAAACCAAACCATATAAATATTATAGTAATTTAATAAAACAATAATAATATCAAAAGTGTTATTGAACTCACAAATATTTTAGAAGGATCATACATATTTACCATCTACATTATCATCATTAGATACATCAATGGCTGGTGATCAATCCCCATATCATCACATGCGCTAGTCTTTTTACTTGTATTTCCTGTAATTAAAATAATTTTTTAAAAATATATAAAAAATATTAAGAATATCCATAATTTTTTAATAATATCATAAAATATAGCTACAAATATTAATTTTAAAATCTCTCATCTTAATTTTTTTATTTAACTTAAATTTTTAATTAAATCACATAAAAGTTGATTGGATTTAAATTGATTGATTTTATAAATAAAAATAATAATATAAATAATTAATAAAAAAATAATATAATTTTTTTAAAATATTGTAAAATAATAATATTTTTTTAAAAAAATATCAAAATAACGGTAGATTTGATCAATTATAGTTTCTCCACCGCCGCGATCTGGATGATGAAATTTTATTGGAGTTAATAACCCTTTTACAATCTATTTTTATCAACCCTGGTCCCTCCGCTCTCACTCATCCCATCTACTAATCCGTATCACTGCTTTGTCGTTTAATGCATCTTTATTCGGTCAATAGAAAAGTGTTTTATCGTACTGCATTTATAATATTGAAAATGCTGGTTCAATTTATATTTTTAAATAATTAAAAATTAAAAAATTAATTTATTTTTTATATTTTGAAATCGTTTTATATATTAATCTAAAAATAATTTTTAAAAAATAAAAAATATTATTTTAATATAAAAAACACTTTAAAAAATAATTATAACTACACTTCCAAACAAAACTATATATTATAATTCTTGATAAATTCCACAACAATAAACATATCTTTCTAAAACTTTACGAGGAAGAAATCACTTGTTGTTAACAAATAATTGTGTAATGCTATATATACCTCACCTTGTCTATATTATTAATTTAAGAGCTAGTGCTTAAACATAAAGTGGATTTAAATTTATTTTTTAAGGAAATCTAAAGAATGATTTTAACTATATAGTTAATCTCAATTATGCCAGCATTAATGTATAAAAGTTTTAAAAATTCTTAACAATATCTTTTCATCCATGCCTTATCATGAATTTCATTATAATTGAATTTGTTTTTTTTACAAACTATGTTATTTTTCAAGAATTCAATCTTTTCTGATAATTACTCCATTTAGAAAAACAAAATTACTTGATGAATAAAAATTTGTTGGATAGTTTTAATTAATGTTATTAAATTTGATTTAGCTAGATGAGTTATTTTGATAATTCACTCTTCAAAAATTTATCTCAAGTTGTTTTTTCAAATAAAACTAGATATGAGTTGATCTAATTCAATTTGATTTATTTGAAAAGTCAATAGGTAATCCAATCATAAACTAATTTGATGTTTGTTTTCTTTAAAAAAAAAATTAATTTTTTTTAATATTAAAATAATTTCATTTTAAATTAATTCGGTTTAATAATTGATTTAATAACTTTGATTTAAAGCTTGTTGTAATGATTAATTTTTAAAGTATTTTTTAATATATTAAAATAATATTTTTTAAAATGTATTTTTAATATCAATTTATTAAAGCAATCTAAAATTAAAATAAAAAATTAGTTTATTTTAAAAATATTTGTCAACCACATAAACTAACAGAAGGATTACGCTGTGCCAAGCTAATCCGGTGAAGTTTTTTCAAGTGGAGAAGATGTGGAATCGCGTCGCTTCTCATCACATATACAGATTTTTCGATTAAACAACGATTGATGTGTGTCTCTCACTCATCTTCCTTCATTCAATTTCTATAAAATACGTAAAATTTCCTGATATTTCCATTTCTCTCTCTCTCTGTCAACTGCAACAACAGCGACAACAAAAACAAGGCCACCACTTTTCGCTGTTGCTTGCTCTTCCTTTCCTTTACTGTTGCTAGGGAAATCTCACAAGATAGACAGAGTCCTACTTTAGCTTAGCTTTAACTTGGTTCTACTGATCGAAGTCTATTTCCTCTCTTTGTGCCTGGATTCCAAAATCCTAACAAAAATCCCACATGGGATTGGGGCTAATTGGCAAAGCAAGGTTGCCACAGAAGAACATTTTCAAGTCTCAACAATCAGTATGGAATCGCAGCTGGGTCTAATTGAGAAATCCTTCAACACCAGATACTCTCCCTGGGTCCGAGAAGTTCTCGAGGAATTGCCCCACAATTTCACCATCACTGACCCCACCATTTCGGGTCACCCTATCGTGTTCGCAAGCCCTGGGTTCCTGAAAATGTCGGGTTTTCGGAGAGACCAAGTGATAGGGAACAACGGCAGGATGTTTCAAGGTCCCAAGACGAATAGAAAAACAGTTATGGAAATCCGGGAGGCAATTCGAGAGGAGAGGGCGGTGCAGGTCAGTTTATGGAATTATCGTAAAGACGGGACGCCCTTTTGGATGTTGTTTCAGATGAGCCCTGTTTTTAGCAAGGAGGATGGCAGGGTCATTCATTTCATTGGGGTTCAGGTGCCTATATTGAGAAACAAAAGATCAACCGATGATGGGGCCGATGCTGCTTGGAACGAGATTGTTTTTGGTTCCTGCAGGAGAGAGGTTTGCTCCGACTCTTTGGTGGAACGGGGACGTGTTTTGGCTTTGGATACCTATACCAACTGTAGAGGTTTGTTTTTGTGCAATTGTTTTACTTTGTCATATCATTGTATAGCTTCATCATCAAACTTTTTGGGTGCACATTTCAGTGTTTTGAGATGATTTTCCTCTGTTTTGGTCTTTTAGTCTTGCTTCTTTAACTTGCAAAGTCAGGCTTTGCACTGCTTGGGCACTATAATGTCTTTTAGCTTTCCTCCATTTTGATTAACAATCATC
This sequence comes from Populus alba, assembly GCF_005239225.2. NCBI lineage: Eukaryota > Viridiplantae > Streptophyta > Magnoliopsida > Malpighiales > Salicaceae > Populus > Populus alba. The sequence continues at coordinate 7,477,491 of NC_133293.1, forward strand.
GTCCTTGTTTATTTACACCACAATTTTCTTGTTCAGGTTTCGTAGGTTCCTGATTTGGTCTAATCCGGACTCTTCTCACTAGTAACTTCTGGTTCTGGCTTGGCTAACATTTTATTAGTCTCGATTTATAGGAGTAGAGACTGAAGAGCCATGGGAGGCAAGTGAACCAGAGAAGCAAAGCGCTGCAGCTGCCATTAACAACATCTTGTCCGTGCTGACCCACTACAGTGAGTCTACTGGCAGACTGGCGTGTGGGAAAAGATGTAGCTCACCTGCGGCAGGCCTCATCAATTCATCTTTAAATATATCTCTTGGTAGAATCAGTCAAAGTTTTGTATTGTGAGTTGTTGCAAATTCCTCATTTTTATTTTTACGAGCAGAAAATGTCTTAATGGATATTGCTAACCTCTTTGCTTTGTGTTTCTTGCAAAATATATCTGCTTCCTTTTCAGGATAGATCCACACCTGCCTAACATGCCTATAGTTTACGCAAGTGATGCCTTCTTAAAATTGACAGGTTCTTAAATCTTATGAATCCATATTCATCACACACAACCCCATATTTTAATTTCATTCATTTACCTAGATCGATCATACCATTTAGTTTGTTAATATCTGAACAACACAGGTCACTCAGCTACTTATATCGCTTCTTTACTTCTATAGGTTATGATAGACATGAAGTGTTAGGGTGTAATTGGAGATTTCTAAGTGGAGTTGGTACAGATTCCTCGGTTTTGAATCAGGTACAAACTTTTTCCATATGCTTGATGACATGGGATAGAGGTTCTTAATACGAGCTTGGCAACAGAGAAGGGTTAGAGAAATGTATGTGTGCATTAGCAATGACAATGGTATAAAGCATGTGCATGGGTTTATATAGCCCAGGATATGAATCATACAAGGAAAGAAAATAATCCTAAATAATTATATATATACATGGGTGCCAGTTGAGCTATAATCTCATTGGCCCTAAATAATTACATATTATCTCACAATTATCTTGGCTGGATGCCAACCTAAGATTATGCTAACAGCTGTATTGACTGAAAAGTTTTGATTTTGCTAACTGTCCTCCAGATACAGGAAAGCATTCAGGTTGAGCAAGCATGCACAGTGTGTTTCTTAAATTACAGGTTGACACTTGAGTATTCTTTCAACGTGTTTGGGAGGGACTGAATTTTATTGATTGGTTCTAACTAATAGTTTTCCTCTTTAATATTAGGAAAGACAAGAGTACGTTTTGGAATCTTCTTCACATGTCACCTGTTCGCAATGCTACTGGCAAGGTACTTCTACATGGACAATTCAACCGATCTATTATAATCCTCTTTGACGTATGCATACATGATTATTACTAGTTGTGGTGAGCTTAACTATCAAAATACCTATGATCAAGCTTGGTTCCAAATATATCTTTCTTTCTCTAAAGAAGACTTACCATTACCTATTTCCCCTTTCTGCCTGTATCATATCCAAGCACTGATAAAAAATAATCAGGCATCAAGAAGGGGTGAAAAGAATGCTCAAAATCTAGTAAAAGCAGGTCAAAACAAGCACTAAGCAAGCAACATAGACTGATGCATATATGGTATACCCAAGCCTGCTCTACTAGTTGATTGCATCTCCAGGCTCTTTGAGAATCATTATTGTTTTATTAGTGCTTGCAATACCTTAAAACTAGAGACATATGCAGTTTACCTACAACTGGAATTTTACTAGACTAAAGCCATGCTCTCGAGTACTTTTATGACTATCCAGGATCAAAGTTTCCATCTTTATGGAGGATCAAAGTTTCCATCTTTATGGTAATAGAGATGTGCTACTAGATGAAAACCTGTAAAGAGAAATGTAGTTAATAATCACTAACAATTTTCAAAAAGAATGTCAGCTTAGCCTTTGGGAACTTTTAGTTTTAGACCATGATTCTTGGTTGTATGGCTCAGTCTTGAACACGGTGAAAAATGGAAAGGAGAAAAGGCATCCAATGATAAATGAAGTTGGAGGAAAACAAAGGAAAAGATAGGCGCATGCAACTGCTTAAAAAATGATTGTTGGCAAATTGAGTTCATTCTAGATTTCAAGTTGTCTAGATATCCTCTGGCCATGTTTTGGATCCACTTGTATCGACTTTTCATATATTTTTGTTTTGATATTCTAATTCATACTTAATTGAAAAATCATGCATTCCAGCAGATGCCTACACCAAATTTGAATATTGAATGCTAAGCTCGTATGCAGTGTTTTCTTGGTGTATTCCAAGGCTACAACCATGAGCTACTTGTAAAATAGTAGTTTCTTGTAAGCTGGAAGTGTTAGTGAAGGGTGCTCGAATTTGTAATTGATTAGCACACTATGAGGAATGTTTCTTGGACTGCAGATAATGGTCACTTACGCTTTGTTTTCTTCTTTATCATGAATGTCAGAGCCTGCATGATCTTAGGTCAATCTTCATTCTTGTTTCGCCAAGTGCTTTATTTTGGTTGTTATCTCTTCCATTTATCAGTATCCAAGCTTTGGAAGACCAAAAAAAAAAAAAAAAAACTCAAAACTCTTGCATGCAATCTTCTCTCACTGTGCTTATCAATGTTCAGATAGCATACTTTGTGGGTGTTCAGATGGAAGAAAAATGCAAGAGCCAGGACAGACATGGGCTGAGCCCTGAGACCAGGCAGCTTAGTGCTGTTGGTGCAGTCAAGGTAGCTGTAAGGAGTTTATCGATGGGTGCTAGCTGCTCCAAATCATCAGATCGTTTCAATACACTTTGAAGCAGATGATTGCCAGATGACAAGACTCCCTCACCATGGTCCATCTTGTTAGCTGTATAATTTCGTATAAAGCTAGCTGCAAAGGTTGAACTTAGGAAAATAATTTGTTCCACGGATTGACGTTTTCGGACACGCAAATTGTTCATATATGAAAAATATCTTGAATCAACCTGGTGACTTTTGCTCTAACGTCTCAGTAATTTCCAAATGTATTGTCAGTAGCGTTTGCCAAATTCTAAGGAACATTTGAGGACAAACAAAAGTTTAAATCAGCGTAGTAGAGGCGGAAGATCCCATGAGAAAGCTAATATTGAACACGGTTATCATATAAAAATACTAATTTGAAATTATTACTTATATCTTTTTTTTTTTCCCTGTCTAGCCTTCTAAATTATAAACAAAAACAGTTTATTTTATAATTGTTTAAATCTAAACGAAAAAAAAAAATCTCTAATAATCAGAATATGAAGAATAAAACCAACTAAAAATAAGAAAGAAAACTATCCTAATTTTTGTGTCATTAACGGGCAAGGACCACGAGTTCGTAGTGGATATGCAAATGGAGAATGTAGGGTGATTGATTGCTTGAATGAAAGCATTGGAATATTTAAATTATAATATCAGTTTTTGATGGTAATTAAACCTATTAAAAATTTAAAATAAAAGTGTTATACCAAAGATTTAACGAGCGCAAAAAACCTCAGCTAAAAAAAGAATCCAACCTCTCTTTAGACCCACTAGTATAACTACATTTTAAATCTTATCCTCCTTTTACTCTTAAATAATATAATTTTTTTTTATAGAACTATTACATTTTCTTAGATATTAATATTGCATAAAGAATAATATATAAAAATCCTATAAAAACAATCATATTTTCCATCAATATATATATTGTCATTAATACATGTCAGGTATATTTTTCATTAACATTAATTAAAAAAATATTACACTTTAACCCCTCCTCTTCATAAAAAGACTTATGATTTATAAATAAATCATGAATCCTTCAACCAAAAAAAATTTAAAATCTTCATTTTCTATTACATATTTATTTTCCAGAATATCTCTATGTAATATTATTTTATTTTCTCTAAAAAAAATCATTAATTTAATCATTGGAGAATTCTCAAATTTATCAAAGGAAACTTTTTATAAGTATCAAACACTAGCCTCCAACCACCTTAGCAATAAAAAACAATCCGATTACTAGAACCAAGATTATGATTATTCAAGATATAAGTTTTACACTCCAAGCTATTTTGATTTTTTGGAACATCATTAGAAAAGAAAAAAAAAAGGTTATTTAAACAAAGAAAAAAAAAAAATATTTAATAGGAAAAAAAAAAAAACACAAACTCTTACATAGAAGAGATCATGATAAGTGGTGAGTTTCTAGGCTCTCGCTAATAATCATCATCGTTGTATTCTTGCGCTCATATGTCCATAATAATCAAAGGTATTTTTATCAAAGATGGAGGAAAACACAAGAGTGTACCCAATTTGCAGAGATCTTTCAATATCGAGATATTGCATACAAGAGCAGAAAAGCTAAACTGAATTTAGATGTTTCTACAAAAGGATAAATAAATTCCAGTTTTTACCAATAGAAATCTTTGAACCCTCTTACCAAAGCTACTGTGTATGTATTGCACGACACTTTTCAAATTCAAAGAAGCAATTGTCTCTGCGATTGTCAAGAGTTTGGTTTCTTCACCTTCTGCCTTTAGCTCTGGCATACAAAACAATCATACTTGTAAACCGTCGTAAGATTTTATATTTAAGACAAGAAGTAGGAAGTAAGAGAACGGAGAGTGTTTTATTAATGAAAGAATCAAGCTAACATACGTTGGCCTTTTCTTTTGAAACTTCTTCTTCTTCAGTTGCAGTTGAGTTTAGTGCTGTGAGCTTCCCAAAAGATTCTTTTGCATCGCCAAAGAAGTCTTTCACTTTATCAAGCACTGTTTTTAGTTTGTCTGGAGTTGGAAGCTGAAGAGTGGATTCAAATGTGCGAGGATATGCAAAGATAAGTCCATCGATACACAAACAATCAAAACCCACAAACCATATGGATCAGGGCTGGAAAAGGATCCCAGATAAGAATAATGCTAACCTCAATGACATCTGTTATGGAAAGAGCAGCTCTCAAGTTACCATTTTCCTTCATATTCAACAGAAATAAAAAATAAAATTAGGCAATAAAAAAGTTGAACTCTTCTTTATTGTTCTACAACAACATAAAGATGTTCATGAAACCTTACAACGAGCTTGTAACCATATCTGAATTCAGTTGCCGTCCGCAATACTCGATGCTGCTTAAATGCTGTTTTCTGTATCTCCTTCTCATCCTATTTGAATTACAGCTTAGCAGTCAGAAGCAAATAGGAAGAACGATGGAGAGCAAAGAAAAACTAAAATAAAATTAAGACACCTCAGTCAGAACCACAAGGAAAATGTCAGCCATCATTCTGATTACAGAACAAATTCCAATTTAGTTTTGTTTTCTCTTTTTTTTTTCCCTTCCAAAACAACATTTTGGTGTGGTTTTGTGTCTCCCGAATCACCATTAAAACTGGTAAGAATAGTCTTAGGGAGGCAAGGCAAACCACCAAACACTAATGAGATTATGAAAAAACATTAAACAATGCATTGTTTGTCGCAAAGAGGGGACTATAGCAAATCATAACGTAAAGAGTAAGAGTTCCATAGAAGTTAGTGTTAGAAATGTTTGCAGATTCCCCCCTACACCTAAAAAACAACTCATTTGGAGTGGCATTAGCAGTTACAAATCTGGAAGATGATGAAAGAAGATCACGAAACATTAATGAGTCGAGGATTTCCTCACAAATTAGAAACATCCAAACAGAGGAAAATAAGTTATACTACTTGACAGGTAAACCCCATGTAAGAAACAAGAAGGCCAAGAATAAATTGTTCAGGAAATTTTTCCTCAAATCCCAGAAGATAAATCGTGTGATAAAAAATCAACAGAACTTACTTTGTAAATAACTGCAGCAAGATTTCGAGCAAGAGTATCTTTGTAGATGTACTTTCCCAGAAAATTATCTTTGGCAGCAACCATGATTTTGGCAGTGGTACCACCTGTTATAAGACTAAGCGGGTACCATAGATAAACCTGGAGACAAGAAAACAAGAACATAACCATAAAACATACATTTATACATTCTATTGTTGCATTGAAATGTCAAGCATAAAGCAAAAGTGTAAAATTGAAACAGATATCATTATTATAATTACATAACCCAGGAAGAAAAGGCCAAGAAACCTCATTGAAAAAGTATCGAAACGAAATGATGTAGGAAACTTCCAGTAACAGCAGTAATCCAGATTTGGAATAAGGAGAGAGAAAGAAAGAGAACAAACATTGGCCACGCGAATGAAGATAAGAAATTTGGGGTTGCCATCATCTTCAATCTTGGGCAAGGAAGGTGTTGGAGGTGGTCTTTGAAACTGACGTGTTTGAATTCCTTTCTTTCCTTTGGCTTTAACAACCAGTAACATGTGGCCTTGGCCTTGCTTGTTGGGAGATGTTAGCGCCTTCGACTTCCTAGTAGAGAAGAGTGAGTGCTTGACTAACCCTCCTCCATCTTCGTGCAGTAACATTGTTCTTGATGACGGAAGCCTAACCAGAGCGTTTAGAGACATGCCCACCTCCATTTTTCACTTCGCTTCTATTTTAGCACTCCTCTCTTCCCAAAATCAGCAAGTACAAAGCTTGCTCTGTTTTTAGTTCTGTAGAGGGAATCTTATCCACGGAAACATGAGCAGTGAGCACGCACCGCATCCCAGAGACACACAGACGGGGATGACGAAGAGCCAATGACTGCCTTCCATGTGGCAGAGGTATGGCCTCTATTTGGACTTGCTTGATTTTGTTTTATTTCAAATACTTTAAACTTTAAATTAATATATTTTTTAAAAATTATTTTAATATACTAATATTAAAAATATTATTAATATATATTTTAATATAAAAAATTATTTAAAAAATAACAACAACTATATTATCAAACAAGCTTCTTAGCACTTGGTGGTAAAAAACGGTGCGTTCCATGAACCATATTATTATTATTATTATTATTATTATTATTTTGATCTCATTCTTGAAAACACAAATCTCTTTGCCAAAAAAACACTATAGAAAGGAAGGAAAACCTAGTTAACGTGAGTATCCAGATCAATTTGCATACATCTCAACTAATCCAACAAATCCCTAAATTAACGACCAATACATGTTTCTAGTGACCTTAAGATTTGTGGAATTTAAACTGATAATTTTTAGAGAATCAAATCTAAAACTACCAGTTAAGCTACACCTTATGATTATATTATTATTATTATTATTATATAGTTTCATGTTATATTTTATCATGTTATTTGAGTTTAAATTAAAAGGCTATGATTCAATACACTATGTTACGTGAAAAGCGCCAAGAAAAGAACATTGAGCTTGGAAACTTGGTAGCAGACAGAGAACAATTAGAGTACACTCTTATGAATCTATTATTTAGATTAAAAAAAAAAAAAAAAAAACTACTGTGCTTGTGAAATAGGGAGAAACTGTGGCTCTCCTTCATCCAGGACATCTGCAGATGCACATACATAAATCAGCAGATTAAATGACCTGCCAGTCAGGAGCTATTTTTCTGCAATAATAGTTTATACATTATGATCTGTATGCAATGCTATGAAATGCATTTGCAGTGCTCGGTAGAAATGGTACATCACAGACATGCTATCTTATATTGCTAATTAAACAATCAACGTGTATAACATATCATTACCAGCTTGGCTCCAGCAAGGCGGCGAAATGTGCATCTTCACCACTGGATCAAGCTTACATAAAAGTAGCTGGACTTAAAAGGGGAAATTCGGATCCAAACATTGCGATTCAAGAATCAATAAAACTTGCATTATTGCTCAAACGTGTACAACATATTTATTAACATTGGACATAGAGTCGAACCAAAGCATGTTCCTCTTTCTTCGATTCATTGACAGAAATGAAGGCATTATGGAGATAAAAAAGGAGAATAGAATACTCTTCCCTGACTATCCCAAAAGAACAGTCCTACAATGGCCACGCACTAGAGAGAACTGAGACGTGAAGTCACTGGCACGTAGAGGTTTCAGCATACAGCAATAGAAGGAAGGTTTGGTGGTGAGAACCAACAGCATCCAGACAATAGCAGCAGAATATCGTGGTAAAATAAAAATCTGCATTACCATTCAAGAGGAGTAATGATAGCAGCAACTTTTAGACATTGTCTATAGCAGTATACATCAGAAAACATGTGTTAGAAACAGGAGAGAGCCCGGCAGTTTAAAAAAAAACAATGGTACACACAGCGAAAGAAATTAAGTGCGCAAAGGAGCAATGTTTAGGAATGTGATCTGTGATGAAATGTAACACCAGAAGGATGTGATCTGTGATGAAATTAACACCAGAAGGAACAAGATGAACCTGAGTTTGATTTATGAAGCAGAACTGGCAGGAGCATGGAACAAGGTAACTCCAAAGACAGCAGAAAGGAACCAGCATATAGAGGCAATGCCGAAGTCCTATGAGCATCCTCGGAGACAGAGAAGGCCAACAAATCCAAGAAGACATGAGGTGTGGCAAGAAGCTGATATTAGAGTATCATTGCAATTCTACTGTTTACATGGAAAAGGCCTGAAACTGAGCTCACAAAGTAATGTTCCTTTAATATCCAATGAATAAAATTTTCATCAAAATTCAAGTGAGACCTGCACTCAGACAACCAGAGTATACTTTACAATAAGAGATAAAGACCCTTCGCCTAAATAGAGAACTTGAGAAATGAAATTGAGCTAGAAGCTCTGGCTCCATTCCTCGGTGTACAGCAGTGCTGATATCTCAAGAGGAAAAATAAGAAAAAGAAAAGGAAAAGAGGCAGCAGAAATCATAAAGACAATGATCCTGAATCTACTGAACACCTCTTTCCCCTTCCTGCTCACTTTCTTCTTTTCTGCTCTATTCAATAAGAAAACTCATGGCCTCTGAGTGATATGTACTTCTTGACCCATATAGAGACATCCTCTGCACATGCCTGGGCCTGTGGTGTCTGGAGAAGCACATCAAGAGTAGCAAACTCATGCACAGCATCCTTATAATCAAGAAGAGGTGCATCCACATTAACTTTCCGTAGTTCCTCTGAGTAGGCAATGGCTCGATCTCTCATTAAGTCATGCTCAGCAACAACTGTTATTGTCGGGGGCATGCACTTAAGAGGTGGCTGCCTCCCAGCAACAAGAGGGTTAGCAGCTGGGTGATCTAGATTGAACTCTTCCTTTGGTAAGAAGAGTTTCCATGCCAGCTTGCACATGGTTTTATCATAGAAATACGTGCTTGCCAGCTTAATCTCAGAATGGGTGGGAGTTCTTCCAATAAAGAAAGGAAACATCAGGATTTGTGCCACCACCTTAACTGGATCCAATCGCTTCCCAGCCTCCACAGCCTTTCTTGCCACATAATCTGCTATGTTTGCACCAGAGCTCACCCCAAGCAATACACATCTGTTCTGGTACCAATACAAAGTCAGGGGAGACTGCTTCATTAAAACAGAAGGAAAAAGACAGCCATTGAAAAAAATTTGAGTGACCAAAATGATATTTGGTGATAATTAGTATAGTCTAGCCAGAGTGATTTTGCTGAACAAGCACAATAGTGAACAACTTATATTAGATATCAGGATGGATTCGTCTAGCAAACAATGATCAAGTAGCTTCTAGAAACTCTTCTTACAACAAGAATGATATGTTAAGCATGATCAAGAGTTTTTGATTCTCGGGAAAATTCTGCCAAAAACACCAAGGCCCCAAAGACACTCGGACAGTTCACATGTAATTCAGGTACAGAAGTAGTACATTCACCAGGTCCATCCAATACCACATAATTTTTTCCCTCGTCGATAAAATCAGATCCACATTCCACAATATTCTCCAGTATAAAAATAGATCTACATTGTATCATGGAGCTATGTACAATTGAGTGAAAGAAGATCTTTTAATGATGTTACAATAAGACCACTGTATCCTGTAAAACTTGCAAACCTCTTCAGCAATTTTAACAATACCACATCCCTTATTCCAATGTAGAGCTGGCATACTCTCAAGCAACAAACCAATGCATAAACAATATAATTATTAAATGAATTCAAAGCATACCCATTTGCACACGATGCTTAGTTAACAAGCAAACTCATTCTTTATTGATTTTTTTTTTTTTTTGATAAAAAAGAAACAAAATGAGTACCTGGAAGTATCTCCATGAGCAGCCAGCCAAGGCTCCACCATGGAAGCACCGAAACTATCAAAGATATGGTTCTGAGCACCCAATCTCCCACAAACAGCCAAATTAGACTGCTTCGCTAACCAATTCAAAACCTTGAACCCATCTTCGAAAGCCCCCGGATACTTAGTCTCTGGTGCCAATCTATACCCAACAGCCACCACAATCACATCACACAATTTCGCTATTCTCCTGCAAAACGCATCGTTTCCCACCGATTCATTGCTCCCGCTCACAAACCCACCTCCGTGAAACTGCAACATCACCGGCAACTTCCGGTGAGATCTTCCTTCCACCGGCGAATAGCCACCGTAATTGGGAATTTGATAACTAGAAGCCAATGAGGAGGTGACAGCTGTATCGGGAAGGAAGATCCGGAGAGAAAGAGAAGAGTAGGGATTGGCACGGATGTCTTTGGTGGCTACACCATCGGTAAATGATGGGTTGCTAGCGGCGATGGATTCGTGGGGCCTAGAAGTAATGCCAAATGGATTTGATTTGTTGGATTCAGGGGTTTCTATCAAGCCTTGTAGGAGATGTTTTTGTTGATATTTGAAGATGACACTATAGAGTTTTACCATTAAGCTTGGCATCTCTACAGAGAGAGAGAGAGGAACCGCCGGGATCTGGATTTGTTGTTGATTAATGAAGATGATGGGAGAAGCGGGCTAATGAAGTTCCAGTCCTCCAGCTCTCCTTTGATCATCAACCAGGACTTGCAAAGTGTTTTTTCTCATTTTTTCCAGTCCTTAAATCTTACTCAATTTATCTGTTGAGTCCAATGCTAACCCTTTTTTTCCTTTTAAATTCTCTTACATGTTAGCTAAGGTTGTTAAAATCGTGTTTTAACTCATAAAATTGTATGATTTTACAAGTCCAAACATGCTTTACGTGTTGAATCGTTTGAAAAAATTAAAAATAGATGAAATCGGGTGAAATCATTAAAATCGGATGAAATCGCGCAAAATCGCGATTTCAGAACCGATTTAATGATTGTAACAAAATGCATGCACTGAAACAAAATGTCCCCCATGGTCTAGTTGTCAAGCGCCTATTGGCTATGGAAAAGCACAGTCACACGACTCATGCCACGCGGTCTTCAGGGTCACTCTTCAGTCATAAAAGACTCTTTTTTCCAGCCGAACAAATCCCTAATCCCCTTCTTTAATTAATTAACCGGGCATCGGCAACCACAAAAGCGGCGACGAAGATCTCCACAAAGCGGTCACGGTCCAGTCTTCACTCCTTCTCTTTCCTCACTCCAGTCTTCACTCCAAAGTCTAGTCATCAGTGCTCACAGTCGCAGCTTTATTTTCATCAACAGCGACGACAATCTCCTCAACAGCTCACGGATTCTGGCTTCCTCTTCAATCTTCATCAACAGCGGCACGTCAGTAACGATCTCCTTTCTTTCCCATCATCAACAACTAACGGCTTCCTCTTCATCAACAGCAGTAGGCGACATTGGGCCTCTTCACCGACAACCATTCATCTATCATCATCAACGACAGTTGTTCAGCCATCATCATCAATGGCTCTTTACCATAAGTTGCTTTTGCCTTCATCATCATCACTGCAGTAGTTGATTTTGCCCCGAAAATCATAATTGTATATTCCCCTGTGATAGATTTTGATTTTGCCCTGTTACCCTGTAATTATTAATTACAATTTTGATTTTGCCTGGTCTTGTAATTTGTATATGTATAATGTTGAATTGAATTGAATTGAATGGAATTAATCGGGTGAAAATTGGACTGAAAATTGTTGAATTGAATGCCATTTCAGTATATATCTTGACTGAATTAATTAAACTGAATTAATCGGGTGAAAATTGGACTGAAATTGTTGAATTGGACTAAATTGAATGCCATTTCAGTATTATAGGACTGAATTAATTGGACTGAATTGAATTGAATTAATGGGGTGAAAATTGAACTGAAAATTGTTGAATTGGACTGAATTGAATGCCATTTTCAGTATTATATGACTGAATTAAGTGGATTGAATTGAATTGAATTGAATTAATCGGGTGAAAATTGAAATCGTTAAATCATGTTTTTTGCTTTATGAAATGTGGGGTTGTGGGCTGTCCATTTATACAATGGAATGATGGAATGATTTTAGGATTCCATTTCAGTATTATAGTTTTGTGAATTGTTATGTATAACAAAAAGTTAATTACAATCATAAAATGTTTGGATTGATTACAGGGCTGATTTGAGTTGATTCTTTGAATTGTTGAACATTTGAACTTATGGCATCTAGAAATTTTTTTTTCTGGTAATAGACTTGATATGGGATGGCAACATAGTATAGATATTGATAAGAATTCTAGCAAAATTCAGTGCAAGTACTGTCAAAAAATTATAAGTGGAGATATTTTTCGTTTCAAACAGCATTTGGCTTGCACTCATAAGGATGTTGAGCCATGTTAGCAAGTTCCAGAAAATGTTAAGCAAATGATTTTGGGTGTTTTGGTGAAAAATCTAGAAGCAAATGAAAAGAAAAGAAAGGCCTATCAATATAGTGCAAATGATGATGATGATGATGAAATAAAAGAAATTAGCTCTAAGGACAAAGGAAAAAGAGTAGTTAGTGGGAGTGAAAGTACACAAACAACCCTAAATCAATTGCTAAAAAAGGATATTAGAGAATAAGCATGTTGAATAATTGCAAGGTTTTTTCTACATTAGTGCAATTACATTTAATTGTGTAAAAAACCCTGAGTTTGTAAAGGCACTTGAATTGATTGCAAAGCATGAGCCAGGTTTCAAGCCTCCATCCTACCATGATATTAGAGAGAAGTATTTGAAGCAGGAAGTGGATCAAACAATGACACTACTTGAGGAGTACAAGCTAGAATGAAAAAAAAAAAAAAAACAGGTTGTTCAATAATGTCTGATGGATGGACATATAAAAAAGACGTTGTATTTGTAACTTTTTGGTTAATAGTCCTAAAAAAACAATTTTTTTTTGTCATCAATGGATACTTCTAATATGTTTAAGACTGTTGATAAGGTATTTGAAATGTTAGATGCCATTATGGAGAGAATTGGGGAGGAAATATTGTCCGAGTAGTCACCGATAATGCTACAAATTATAAGGCAGCGGGACAATTATTGATGAAAAAAAGAAAGAGTTTGTTTTGGACACTATATGTTGCCCATTGTAGTGACTGCATATTATACGATTTTGAGAAGAAGTTAGAGGTTCATCAAGTAACTATTGCCAAGGGGAGGAAAATCACCTTTTATATTTATTCAAGAACTATTCTTATTTCTATGCTAAGGCACTTTATAAAAGGAAGGGATTTGATTAGACCTGCTGCCACCCGATTTCCTACTGCATATTTGACTCTGGGATGTTTGAATAATCATAAAATACAGCTGATGACTATGTTTACTTCCAAACAATGGAGTTCATGTAGGTTTGCAAGAATAGAAGAAGGGAAACGAATTCAAAATTGTGTTTTGGACAACAAGTTTTGGCATGATGTCACTATATGTATTAAGGCAGCGTATCCTCTAATTAAAGTTTTTCGATTAGTTGATTCAGATGAGAAACCAACTATGAGTTGTATATATAAAGCAATTGATGAAGGAAAAGAGAAGATACAAGTGAATTTTGGTTTTGTAAAACAAATGTATATGTCTTTAAAGATACTTTCAATTGAGATATTCCTAAATTGTAATGATATTTTTATTGTTTCTTTTTATATAGTTATATACCTATATATTGTTGATGCAAGATGGGAACTTCAACTCCATAGGCCCTTACATGCAGCAACTTATTGAATCCTCATTATCATTATAATCCTAATTTTAAGGTTAATGCCAACATTAAAATTGGATTATATCAATGCTTAGAAAGGATGGTTCCTAATGCAAGTGAAAGATGCAAAATTGACTTGCAACTTAAATCATTTAAGAATGCAAAAGGGTTATTTGACATTAAGGCTACCAAGACAGCAAGAGATAAAAAAAAACTCCAGCTCAATGGTGGGATTCTTATGAGGATGAATGTCCATAATTATAAAGGTTTGCAATCCAAGTTCTAAGTTTGACTTCATCTAGATGTGAGCGTAACTGGAGTGCATTTGAAATAATGAGTTTTTTATTTTACTATTTTAAATGTTGAAATATTTGATAAAAATCTTATAAATTTGAATTGTTTATTTAGGTTCATACAAAATGAAAAAATTATTTGTACCAGAGAAAAATGATTGACTTGGTATTTGTAATGTGCAATTTGAAATTGAATAATAATCAAGTCAAAAAGCATGCTGATGATTTTGGTGTAGAAGATGATCTTTCATCTGATGATGATTGGATAACCAAGGGAGAAAAACATTTGAACATTGATTTGCATGGTACTTTTGATAGTGCAAAACGAAGAAAAAATGGTAATGAAGATGAAAGTGATGAAGAAGAAATTCCTAATGATGTTGAAATGGAGAGTCATGGTACTGAAGATGATTTGGAGATTCAAATTGATGATATTGGTGTTGGTACTAGTGGTAGCACTAATGTTCATAATATTGGTGTTGGTACTAGTAGTGACACTAATAATCTTCTTGATGGTATTGATATTGATGAATGTCTGAGGAATAATGAGGAAGATGAAGGCACTAAAACTGGTTTTAGTTTACATGACACACAAGCAGATTGTTTGATTTAAGTTTGTTAATTATTAGCTAATAAAAAGTTATTTAAAGATACATGTATTTTAAGATGCTTGAACTATGTATGCATTTTTATTTTAAGCATGTATTTTAAGGTGCTTGAACTATGTATGAATTTTTATTTGAGGCATGAATTTTTTGTTAATGTATTTTAAAATTCCTTACGATTTTACAATTTTACAATCCATTTTTATGATTCGAGCTTTGTATTGCATTTTCTTTGCCGTATTAAAATCGTGATTTTAACAACCTTGATGCTAACCATCAATGTTAATCCTAGAAAAACACAATCAAGTTCTTGGGTTTTTTTTTTAAGGTTTTGCTTTTATGAATACTTTTACATTTACCATAACTTTCTTAATTTTCATTGAAAATTTCATCTTGAATCATGATAAATACTTGTATTTGAGAAAAATCTATAATTTATATATTTTTTAACTTATTTTTTAAATTATATTCCTAAAAGTTATCATAATATTAAATACACTAATATACATAATTATAAGATTTAATTCTATTAAAATTAACGATTTAAATTAGCAACTAATTTAATTTTAATTATATATATTTTTTAAAAATATAAAAATATTATTTTAATAAAAAAATATTTTAATAAATTGGTCTGAATTTCACATGACATGAAAATATACACCATCAATCAATCATATATTAACAACAAATGCATGATGGAATCTTATATATATATATATATATATATATATATATATATCAACTTCAGCAAATAATTAACATATCATTATACCTATTTTTTGGCAAGTGGGAAAATACACGAAAAAATCAACATTATACTTTTAATTTTATTTATCAAATCAAAGTATTTTTTCATTTTCCATGTAATATTTCACTTGTCCATAGCATTCTCTTGTCTTGTTCTTGTTAGATGAAGAAGATCGCAAAGAACTTAATTGGATCAAGTTATAGAATTTCTTTCGATGAGGTTTGCAATAAAATATATAAAAGAGATTTTATGTAAGAGAAAATGAAAATCAAAGCCAAAATTAACCTTGCCAAATATTGATTTCTCATGATTAAAAACAAAAAACTATAAGAGAAAGGAACAACCAATATTACCATTTTTCAACAATCCATCAACAACTCTTTTATTTTTTATTTTTTAAATATCATTACAATCGGAGAATTGTCTGACTTCAAATCATCAAAATTTTGAAAACAATTCGTGGCAGCCAAAGAAATCCATCATAGGAAATAAAACAAAAGAAAATATCAAAATTGACTAAGCACGATAGATAAACTAAAACTTTTTTTTTGGGGGGGGGGGAAATCATTACAGTCGAATATTCTGAGCTTCAAATCATCAAAAATTTGGAAAAAAAAAAAAAACATTCATCGCAGTGTAAGAAATCCATCATATATAGGGATAGAAGACAAAGAAAAGAAGAAAAGAAAAAGGAAAAAAAAAACCTAAAAAGAAAAAGAAAAACATAAGATCTAGTGTAAACCCTGGATATGTGATTGGGCTTAGTTTAATGGGGATAAACATAATCTTGTTTTTATTTTATATACTTTTTTGAAGAAAAAAATAATCATTAAAATTTTAATACTATATTAAAGAATTATCTCATTCTAAAAATATGATTTATATTATTTTTTAACATTATATGATTTTATTTAACACTTTAATTTTTTATATTAAAATGGTTTTTTTGAATACTCGATTAGCTAGAGCCATATTTAAATGTATTATTATAAAGTAATGTCCTATTTTATGTGTTAGCATCCTAAAAGATGAGAGCATAATGCTGGCAGACGCATGGAAAATGATTAAGAAGCTGTTTCTAAAGAAGGCATGCATGGTAGAAGGAAGCTCGTTAAAAAAGGTGGATGGAGTCTGTTTGGCTTTCTTCAAAGCCACAGGATAACTCACTTAATGTTTGGGAGTGCTTTTTAAAATCATTTCTGAAAAAATTTAAATTTTTTTTATTTTTTAATTTATTTTAAATTAATATATTTTTGATGTTTTCAAATCATTTTGATGTACTGTTCTCAAAAATAATTTTTAAAAAATAAAAAAATATTATTAATATGCTTTTTTAAGTGAAAAACACTTTGAAAAACAAACAAGAACCACGTTCCTACCACATTAATTTGCTCTATGATTTCAACAAGGTTTAAAATATTGGTAAAAGCAACGCTAGTCAAGTCACATATGCAATTGCAGCTGTTACCGCCGGCAAGGAAAACATATATATATTACCTGCGTAGAATCAAAACAGGCAATACTAGATTCAATCACAAAACTTTAAATTCATTGAGCTCTTAAAAAGTCATCTCAATTTATTATTCTTTAATATATTTTTTGAAATGAAAATTTTTTAAACTTAAAATTAACTTATATAAGTCTATATGACTTTATATTTAATATTTATTAAATAAACATGAATAATAAGATTTAAACTCGTGATCATGTGGTCATTAAAGCTTTCATACCATGTCAATAAACCATTTCAATTTAAAAATTTAAATTGTTAGATGAATTTTAAGATATGATTTATATTATTTTCTAACATAAAATGAATTAAGGTGAAAATGTATATCATCCAATTCAATCCAAATATTATGAATGTATCCAAAATGGGAAACATAACAAAAGAATGTTCTCAAATCTTGAAAAACCCTACTATCAGACAAACACTAGATCATGATTTGGAAGAGAAGAAGATCAAAACCTTCCTCCTAAGTCCTAAATAATCAACTATTTAAGATAATTAATAAGCTGGAAGCTATTGTCCCCGGAATAGAAAAATGATGCACATCGTAAAAAGAAAAATGAAATAAGAAGAAACAAGGAAGAGAGGGGGGGGAGGGGAGCTGTTACTTGAATGTATTAAGCGGCCCTTTCCTCTCCTAACCTCTCCAATATTATTTTTCTTCCTTTTGGCTTGTATATGGTTTAATTAATACGAAAATCAACTCATGACCTCCAAGGGATATATATATATATAGCTACATCCTCTCTGCACATATATACCTGGGCCTGAGGTGTTTAGAGACCAGCATGCCAAGTGTCGCGAACTCATACTCAACATCAATCCTTTAATTGTTTAGTAGTGTGGTTGTAATTGCTTTTTAAATAATTTTTTATATCAAAATGCATGAAAGTGATATTTTTTATTTTTTTAAAAAATATTTTTGATATCAGCACATCAAAATGATTTGAAAACACCAAAAACATATTAATTTGAAGTTAATAAAAAAATAAAAAAATTGATGGGCCTGCCATTTTGAATCCGTCGGTGATTCAATCGAAAAAAACCATCTCGCCAAAACCTTCACGTCAACGACCCGTCTTTTTTTTTAAATTCTGAAGTTTCCATCCGTAATTCAGTTGGTAACTACCGACGAATAGTTTTTGTCGGTAGTTACCGACTGAATTACGGATGGAAAAAGATCCGTTGGTAATTTCGACCTCAAATTACTGATATAAATATTCCGTCGGTAAATCCGTTTTTATTAAGCAAATATTTGGTAGTATAAAAAATGATTTGAAGCTGATTTTTTAAAATTAAAAGAAATGTAGTACAAGTTAAAAACTAAAAATCTCAGCTTTTGATAAAAATAAAATTCTGATTTAAGTTAAAATAAATATATTAATTATGACTTGTGTTCTTAAATAAGAAGTTAATGAACTACGTACTTAGATTAATCATATAGAACATGACCAAAATATTTAGCTTGATTGAATCTTAAACAAGCCATCAACACTGAAATTTTTATATTCATGGGAAACTTTTTCCTCTCTTCTTTTAGAATTAAAGCCTTTTATGCGCAATGAAGTACGGAACAAATCAACTTACCTCCAAGCACGCACGCATGGCCCACGAACCACAGTTGGTGGATGGTTTTTCTTGTCCAATTTTCATGGCAGAAGCAGCTCTATATAAGAGCTTCGCAACGAAGGTACAATTCCAAATACACAATTGATAACTACACAAACTTTTGGGAAACGACCAAGTTAATTAGTAGCTGAAATGAAGATTGAAATTGAAGTAATCTCCAACGAGATCATCAAGCCATCTTCTCCGACCCCAGATCAAATCTCTCCCCCGACCTATAACCCTCTGCTCCTCTTCTATCCAGCAGACGGTGATGTGAAGATCAACAACATAGAGAAACCTAACCAGCTCAAGCAATCCTTGTCTGAGATCTTAAACCTTTACTATCCCTTAGCCGGACGTATTAAGGACAACCTTTTCGTAGAGTGCAACGATGAGGGCATTCCATTTTTCCAGGCAGAAGTCAAGTGCCGACTTCCACAAGTTGTTGAGAATCCAGAACCTAGTGAACTCAACAAGTTGATCCCATTTGCTCTAGATGATGCTGAAGAACTCCCTCTAGGCATCCAGTACAGCATCTTTGAGTGTGGTGGAATTGTTATTGGTCTGTGCATCTCACACAAAGTTGGAGATGCATCATCACTGTTCACGTTTATCAAATATTGGGCTGCCACTGCTCGTGGAGAAGCAGATCATATATCAAGACCAGACTTTATCTCTGCAACTCTCTTCCCACCTATCAACATATCAGGGTTTAAACCAGCCACTGGTATCACTAAAGAAGATGTTGTGACGAAAAGGTTCGTGTTCCGCTCCTCTTCAATAGAGCTGCTAAAAGAAAAATGCAGTCCTGCAAGTGGAAGCTTGGAAAATCAGCGACCACCATCTCGTGTTGAGGCCTTGTCAGTATTCATATGGCAACGCTTCACAGCTGCCACTAAAGTAGAATCAAAACCTGAAAGAATTTACTCCATGGTTCATGCAGTGAACCTCCGCTCCCAGAATACTCCTTCGGAAACTACTATCGGATTGCATTCACAATCTCATCCATTGATACTGGCGAGGAAAACGACAATCTTGTTAGTCAGATCAGAGACTCAATTGGTAAAATTGACAAAGAATACGTGAAGAAACTTCAAAAGGGCAGTGAACACTTGGGCTTCATCAAAGAACGAGCCGCAAGATTTCTCAGAGTTGAGGTGATTTATTTGAACTTCACAAGCTTGTGCAGGTTTCCTTTGTATGAAGCTGATTTTGGGTGGGCGAAACCTATATGGGTAGGCTCTCCAAGTCTCACCTTCAAGAACCTAGTTATTTTCATGGACACTGCATCTGGTGATGGAATAGAAGCACTTGTGCACTTGAAGGAGGAAGACATGGCCAAATTCGAAGAGGATGAGGAGCTGCTTCAGTATATTGTACCAACCAAATGTTAAGCAGACTACATTAATTACATATCGTTATTAGTATATTGGTAAGTACTTTCCTAATTAGGTTTGGTCCTTAATTATGGTGGTTTCGACTTTGTTGAATCAATCTGGGTAATATTATAAGCTTTTTGATGTAAATTCAACAAATTAAAATAAAAGAAGAAGAAGAAAGAACTCGCAACATAGATTATGTTTCAAATTTAGCTGTTCATTTTGAATTAAATAATCTGAATTATGGGAGAAAAATAAAACAATAAAGATTATGTTTTAAATTGTTACCGTTTATATATACTATAAACTGAATCTTGTCTATTCAATTTAAATTTAATATTTTATTATGTTTCCAAGAAAATAGAATATCTCAATTCATTTAAAGAATGTCTTGAATTTGTCAAACCCTCCATTTGATGCACGAAGAAGTGGTTAATTGCTTGAAATTGGTTGGTGCAGCTTGCGGAAGAAAGAACATGCGCCTGCAATGCAATTTGCCTTACCATTTGTAAATCCAACAAAACAAAGAAAAGTTACAGCAAAGTCATCTTCTTCAAGTTTATTTTGCTCAAATTATGGAATGAATTTAGCAGCAGTATCCAAACGACCTGCACTTCTTCCAGTGCATCGTATAACCTTTTTAGCATACTAACATTCCTTCTCAAGTAGCATTTTATTTGCGAGATTTTTGAAATCTAAGGATTCTAACCTATATTCCAATGATGGTTACACCGACATCCATTCCTCAGGCAGAGAATTGAGAACGATTAACATCCAATGATACATATAATCAATGTGCTCTCAAATTTTGTAAACAATGTCATAACTTAATTTTTGACCATTCTTATTTTTTTATTATTATTATTTTATTTATTGAAAAGGATAAAAAATGATGATAAAAAAATAATGATGATGAAAAAAAGTAAAATGAAATAAATGAAGAATGAATTAAAATTTGGGTTAAGGGCATCATGGTTGGAAGTTTTGGGGTTTAATCAAACTTTGGAATTAATCCAATTAAGGGCTTAATGGAAGAATTGATAAGTTTTGAGACTTAATTAAGCTTGAAATTAATTTAATTAATCAAATTAAGGGTTTAATTGGAGAATTGATAAGTTTTGAGACTTAATTAAGCTTGAAAATTAATTTAATTAATCCAATCAAGGGTTTAATTGGAGAATTGATAAGTTTTTGGACTTAATTGGCTTGGAATTAATTTAATTAATGAAATCAGGGACTTAATTGAAGAATTACCAAAGTTTGGGTTAATTGGAGGGCAAAATTACAACAGGTTAGAGGCCAAGGACTGTTTTAAGCGCTGAAATACAGGGGTCCAATTAAAGTTTATCCAGGGTTTTGCTTACGAAAATTTCAAAACTTCAAGGATGAAAACGCAAATGGCCATTAACAATTGAACGACATCGTTTCAAAGAGAACCCATCATCTTCTTCCGTTCACTAAACCAAAAGAAACGGATGTCCAACGATGCATTGCCATTACTCCTGCAATAACAATCACTTTATTATCTAGGTAACGGCATGGCTTTCTCTGGCTATAAGTAGCCAGAGAAAGAAAGCAGAAGGGGGAGAAGAAAAGGCAGAGAGGGAGACCGGAAAGGACACGAAAAAAAAAAACCAGACTTTGTTTCCTCTGTTTCTACTCATAGAAACAGAGGAGGTGAAGAAAAAAAAAGCAACGAAGGAGAGACCCAAGGGGGGGAAGGAGCAGAACCGAAAAGCCAGTGGAGACCAGACTAGCACCGCGAGCTTCATTAGACTTCACCAAGCGTCTCCCTCACAGCTCATGAGCTAGGCCAACCGTTGCTGATTCCATTGAGTGTAGCGACAACAGTTCTTCCATAGTTGCGCCATTTCACATTAGCAGCAATGATTTCTGCACCGTGAGCAGCAGTGGAAGACCTTCATCCCCAGCAGCTTCCTCCATCAACCAGCAGCACCTCGTGCTGTTACCACCATCGTCTTTGTCTTAAACGGAGAAGACTGGGCAGAGAAACAAGGGGGAGAGGGAAGACGAAAGAAAAAGCCACGAACGGGAGATTAAGAAAAAAAGCAACGAACAGAGGGAGGGAGGTTATACAGAGGAGAGAACAAATTTTGGCTAGCTACTGCACCTTCATCGTCGCCTTCTTCTAGTGCTAGCCGCGACCACGGTTGCACCCCTTCCCCCCCTACCACTGAACTCACAGACAAAGGAGAAAAGGCATAAGACGCAGGAGACAGAGGCTGGTTAGAGAGAGAGAGAGAGAGAGGAAACAAACCCGAAACAAGACAGATACAAGTAAACCAGCGAGATTCCCAAGTTTTCTGGTTAAACCCCAGACCAGAAGTGAACCTTTCCCTCACCAATACTGGCCTAAAACAACAAAAAACGAAACTGACCGAGAGAGAGAAGAGACTTTGTTCTGAAAACAGTGCAAAAGAAACGAAGAAGAATAAACCGAAATAGAGACGCAGGAAAGGAATACAACGTGAAAAGCAGAAGGAGTAAGAAGAAATTCGAAGGCAGAAGCTTCGTCCTCAGCAATCACGCGCAAATCCCCTGCAAACGAACCGGGCAAGTCTTCTGCTCTGTTTCCCTCGCTTTGTCTCATTTCATTTTCGCCGTCTGTTTTTAATTCAATAACAGGGCCATCCACGCGTGATTTAGATCACGCGTGCCTAGTGTGGCCCAGCCGGGTCATTGGCTTGGGCTAGTGAATGGGCTGGGCTGGCTGGGTTTAGCCCAGCCCATATGGGCTAAGCTGGGCCCAGCCCCAAAAAAATAAAAAAAATAAAAAAACAGAAAAATAAAAAAGGGTAAAAAAAATAAAAAAATGTGTACCATGAATAAAAATAATGTAAATTTATTGGTTTATTAACTGACGCCAGAGTCAGGAATAAAAATACCGGTTTAAATTTATATTATTTTTATTCGTTGTATTTTATTTTATTTAGCTAGAAAAATAAAAAATATGCATGCATAAAAATAAATTTATTTTTATTTGTTCACTGGTGCTAGAGTAGGAAATAAAGAATATTGATCTAATTGTTTTTTAGCTACGAATTTTTATCAACGCCAGAGTTGGAATTATTCGAGCTCGAATATTCACTGACGCCAGAGTCAGGAATATTATAAACAAATCATCATAGCATAAATTAATAAATATTTAGTAATTTAAGACAAAACCAACAATGCAGTCTGCCTTAGGCAGAACGTTTAAGGGGTGATAATATCTTCCCTTTTACGTAACCAATCCCAAGCCATAGAATCTCTGTTGACTAGTTAGGGTTCCTAGTGACCATAATACTAGGTGGCGACTCCTCAAACAAGACATTTTTCCTTAAAAGAACCGGATGCCAGGAATCTGTTCTTTTTCCATAATTCAAGAGAATTAATTTTTTAGGGCCGCCGCGATGTCGGGTGCGACAAACAAGATTAAAGGCATAGCTCAATAAATGATCAATTTGTTGTTACATATCCACTATAATAAAATATTCCAAAAGCACATAAATATTATACTTAATATTTAATTAAAGCATGTATCATTTAAAAAAAATACAAAAATTAAGCAATTTATTTTAGCAATAAATAAATTACTCCATAATTTGACAATTTATATTAACAAAAAAAATATTAATTGTCTTAATATTATTCTTAATATTAATATATATTAACTGCCACAAATCTTTTAAAATATGTGTGTATATATTGACAACATTAATATTTATCAACTGCCGAATGAAAGTTAATATATGTACACATCTTTGTGTTTAACTTTATCTTGAACACATTTTTTCTAAAAGATGTGTTTCATTTGGTTTTTTTTTTTTTTTTTTAATAACGGTCAAATGACAGTTAATTAACTGCCATTTGGCAATCCTAATTGACTACCAAGTACCAATGACAATATTAACTTCTGAATGACAGTTAAACATCTTTGAAAAGATTTGTTCTTTCGGGTGGTTATTTTATTATTATTATTATCTTAAATAACAGTTAATTAATTGTGAAAGTCCAATTGGCTACTTTCAGTTGAAAATGAAAATGACAGTTTTTAATCTCCATTTCCATCATCAATTCACACATGAATTGATAATAAAATTATACAACTACCATACATAAAGTTTTTCCTAATTAATTATGGAAAAAACAAATTCATAACTAAATTACTTCATAAAATTTTGTAAATTCAAAATTCTCAATGGAAGTAATCTTTTAACACAAAATTTACATCTATTGTTCATGTAATAATAGATATACTGCATAAAAACAATATTAAAAACCATGGCTCTGATATCAATGTAGATCGGAAAAGGAAAATTTACTTGTGAGAATTCACTTTCTTACTTTTGGATCAATTACTTCAGTGTCACTTCAATTACTAGAATCAAAGTGATATTCCACAGTATAAACGTCTTTGTAAATCTTGTCAAGTTAATATAGAGAGTCAAGAAGGGAGAAGAGAAAGAGGGAACTATGTTCTTTCAATAATAAAAAGTTATCATTTCATGTGGGTTATGTCCCTTTATATATGATTAGAGAAGATGGTTACTTCATTTAGTAACTTTTCTAATAACTTGGACTATACTCATCCATCATAGGCGAACCAGGCCTAACCCAATAACCAACAATGATCAAACACAATTAGATGAGAATCTAGCCTAACCATACTATATAAATGACCTAATAAATAGTTTATGAATGAGTGACATAGATTTAATTAGGTTAAAAAAAAAATACGAGCATGTTAAAATTAAATATATTGTGTGATTTTATTTAATACTTTAATTTTTTTTATATTAAGATGATTTTCTTGATACTCGATTAGCTAGAGCCATATTTAAATGTATTCTTATAAAGTAATGTAAAAATATATTTAAAAATATATCATCGTAGAATCAAAACAGGCAATACTAGATTCAAACACAAAACTTTGAACTCATCGAACTCTTAAAAAGTCATCTCAATTTATTATTCTCTAATATATCTTTTGAAATGAAATTTTTTAAAACTTGAAATTAACTTATATAAGTTCATACGACTTTATGTCTAATTTTTATCAAATAAACATGGTTAATAAGATTTAAACTCGTGATCACTTAGTCATTAAGGCTTTTATGCCATGTCAATGAACCATTTCAATTTAAAAATTTAAATTGTTAGGTGAAGTTTTAAGATATAAGTTATATTATTTTCTAACACAAAACGAATTAAGATGAAAATATATACCATCCAATTCAATCCAACATGCACAATATTATGAATATATCCAAAATGGGAAACACCAAAAGAATGTTCTCAAATCTTGAAAAACCCTACAATCAGAAAAGCACTAGATCATGATTTGCAAGAGAAGAAGATCAAAACCTTCTTCCTAAGTCCTAAATAATCAACTAGTTAGGATAATAAGCTGGAATAGCTATGGTCCCGAGAATAGAAAAATGATGCACATCGTAAAAAGAAAATGAAATAAGAAGAAACAAGGGAAAGAAGGGGGGAGAAAATCTGTTACTTGAATGCATTAAGCGGCCCTTTCATCTCCTAACCTCTACAATATTATTTTTCTTCCTTTTGGCTTGTGTATGGTTTAATTAATACGAAAATCAACTCATGACCTCCAAGGGATATATACTTCTTGATCCATATATATATATATATATAATCGAGAAGTGGTGCGTCCGCAGTAGCTTTCCGTAGTTTCTTCAAGTAAGCACGAAAGGCTGTACTTAAGAGAAGTGGCCTAAAATAAAAATATGAAATATATAATCAGTCGTTAGATCAAGCTCAACTCTAATAATTAGATAAGAATTTTACCTAAACATATTATATGAATAACTTATCAGAAGTTTTATGGATGAGTAAAATTAATCTAGTTAAGTTTAAAAAAGAGATGTGATCATATTAAATTAAGGTCGTAGCTTAAAATGAAGATATAAAATATCTAATTATTGGATCGAACTTAACTTCAATATTATTTTTAAATTTTTTATTTAAAATAAGATATTTTTTAAAAAATAAAGTAATGTAGTTTTGGAATAGTGATTCACTAATTTAATTTCTAACAAATATAATATCATATTAAATTTTTTTTCAATCTTTATATTTTTTAAAAAATTATGATAGATTAAATTTGTAAAACTCATATTTTTAATACATGAATAGGTTGTTTTTCAAATATGTAAGACCTAAGTAAAACTCGGTCAATTCAGCTTTAATAACTTTTTTTTATTTTTTTTTATTTAAAACAATGTCTTTTAAAAATATAAAAAGGTATGGTTTTAAAATAATGACCCATCAATTCTGAACTGACAAAGAAACCTGGGAAATATATAATAACTATCTTAAAACTTATATCAATCTTTTTATTTTAAAAAAATTATTTTGTGCTGGTAATTGAAAAAATACTACGAGTACTCTTGACTCTCAACCTACACATAAATTGGATCGTTATCCAGTTATATAGTCTCCTAGATTGGTTCGTTGAGATTCCCAAGATCCAAAGCATGAAATGTCAGCCCGACATTATGAGGTAACAACAAAAGACTTTATCTAGGCCCCGTTTGTTTGCTGGAAGGTAGTTTTTTTTTGGAAAGTGAATTTCGAGGAAAGTGAATTCCGAGAAAGTATTTTCCGATGTTTGGTAGTGTAATAGAAAAAGTTGGAAAACACTTTCCAGTATTTGGTTATATCATGGAAAATAAGCTGGAAAATAACGTATTAATATTTTATTTTTCTCAAGTTTATTAAAATAATGAGGAATAAATTTTATAAATTAAAAAAGTTGAGTGAGAATGAAATTGAAAAAAAATATATAATTTCATAAATTATCTCAAATAAAATAAATAATAATCAAAATAATAGAGATCAAATCTAAAAAAAAAAAAATGAAAGATGAAGAAATTAAAATAATAATAATCAATATTTTATAAATTATTTCAAATAAAATAAGTAACAATCGAAAGAACGAGGACCAAATTTGATAGATAAAAAATTTCAATAAAAAAATGATAAGAAAAAAGCAAATAGCAATTATAAAAATAAGGATCAAAGTTAATATAAAAATACAATTTTAAGAGATAAAATTGAAAAATAAATATTCAAAACAAAAAATATATATATAGCAATCAAAAGTTTGAGGATCAAATTTGATATAATTAGCAAATAATGATATTTCTAATTTTTTTCACAACTTCTGGAAAGTATTTCCCACCCAAATTTTTCAGGAAAACACTTTCTTGAAAATCAAGCTAAATTTTGCTTTTACTGGAAAGAGTTTTTCATTGACCAACTTTTCTAATGGCAAACAAACACAAGTTTGGAAAGTGATTTCCGGGAAAACAAACACAGCTAAAAGGAAAACATTTTCTTGAAAACCAAGCCAAATTTTTCTTTGACTAAAATTGACTTAAAAGTATTTTTCGTTGATCGGAAAATGTTTTCCGTTGACTAATTTTTTTAATGACAAACAAACACAGAAAAGTTTGGAAAATGGTTTTCCGAAAACTACTTTCCGGGAAACAAACATGGCCTAAGTGTCAATTTAGCCTAAGGCTTAACCCCTAAAATATCGTTTCTGACATTGTTTCGGTGAGAAAACGATCGATTTTTTCTTACCAGCTTGGCACGGGTTAGACTTGGATTATCAAATCGACTCACTGCACTATGCTAAATTTTATAACCATAGGTCTATTATAAAAAAAGAAAAAGAAAAAGAAAAAAGTTAAGTGACGTGGGGATTTCACTGTAGTTCCACATACAGATTATTGTAGATTGTAATAGTAAAATTTACATGGATATTGTGTTTAATTAAAAAGATCATGGAGAACGATTTAGTATTTTCACGTTGTCTTTTCTATTTTTTTATTCAAAAAGCTGTGGCGAGTGATCCACATGTCTCAACAAATAGGTGGCACCCAAGCCATTAAAAAGGCGCATGAGACGCCTTCTAGAGGCCAAATCTGGTCATATGTTGTCTAGATAGATACGTAAACATGCCCTCTTCCATATGGGGCAGTGCATGTAAACAGATCATGATTGGATTGTAGCCAGTGATCAATTTGTATGTGTTTTTTCTTTTTCTTTTTTTTTTTCTCTCCTAACAATTAAAGTACATAATTGTTCTCCGTTTGTTTGTTGTTTGCTTGGGTCTAGCAAGGGTAGACTCTTGGGTTTTGCATCGCCGCCAAATCCAAGTCGCTTAGGTCTATTATGACTGCTAGACACAAAATATTTAAAACATTCTTTATTATTTTAATATTTTTTTGATATAATTTTTTTAAAAAATATTGACTTGCTACAAAGGCGCCAATATGCTATTTAGTATTAAAAACTCGAGTGGTTGGATAGCGTGGACATTCACATTTTGGGTGGATGGAAGGAATGATAAGCATGTATATGTTAATACAAAGAACCGAATTTCAGGACATAATCTTCAAACTTCCAGTATAGTTCTTCACCGTTTTAATTTTATTGGTCCAGCACAAGTTCTTGACAAGGAGGACAAAGGAATTCTAGCAGAAGAATAAGAGGAGCAGGTAAGAGATCAATTCAAACAATATTTTTTAATTTATCATGCCTTGAGACATGGCTGACATCCTGTATTCAAACATTTTGGAAAATCTCTTTTAATATTCCAATTTGACATATATATATATATATATATATATATATATATATATATATATATATATATATATATGATAATCACCACAAGTTAGAGTCAGGGATGGAGTGAATATAATAAATTCTGTAAAATAAGAAACCTTGTACCGTACGTTTATTTGAATAGTGACACCTCTGCCCTATCATAATCTTTCTTGTTCCCCCCTTGGCCCTATCACGTTCTTTCTTGCTTCTCTTAATCAAAGATTTTCAACATGATTTTTTCCAGTTTCGAAAGGAAGTGTATGTTGCCCTATCATAATGAAAAAGACCTCATCTCTACCATATATATATTTCATTATTTTACGAAATTAGGAGATGAGATATATTCAGTTGGAGATCTCTCATATTGAAGTTGATGACATATGATTTACCCCCCAATTAGCTTTATTTGTTAATGTTTTCTAAATTGTGGCTTCGATGTGAGTGGGGCGACTCTATCGATCCAAATATGTGATGATATATAAATTATAGAATGTTTTTTTTCTAGATTGGTGATGAGGGTATCTATCTCTTATTCTTTATACCTCAAAGACTAATATGGCATGATTAAAGAGTTGTTTCTTATAAATAATTTATGATAAAAATGAGTTAAAAGGACTTTAAATTATAAATATGTTTGATAAAAAATTATTTGAAACTGATTTTTTAAAATTAAAAGAAATGTAGTATATGTAATCAAAATCTTCAAGTTCAAAACTAAAAATCTCGGCTTTTGATAAAAATAAAATTCTGAAATTAAAATAAATATATTTATGACTTGTGTTCTTAAATAAAGAAGTTAATGAATTAACTACGTACTTAAATTAATCATATAGAACATGACCTAAATATTTACCTTGATTGAAACACTGAAATTTATATATTCATGGGAAAACTTTTTCCTCACTTCTTTTAGAATTAAAGCCTTTTATGCGCATTGAGGTAGGGAACAAATCAACTTACCTCCAAGCACGCACGCATGGCCCACGAACCACAGTTGGTGGATGGTTATTCTTGTGCAATTTTCATGGCAGAAGCAGCTCTATATAAGAGCTTCGCAACGAAGGTAGAATTCCAAATACACAATTGATAACTACACAAACTTTTGGGAAACGACCAAGTTAATTAGTAGCTGAAATGAAGATTGAAATTGAAGTAATCTCCAACGAGATCATCAAGCCATCTTCTCCGACCCCAGATCACCTTCGCCATTACCAGCTCTCCTTTCTTGATCAAATCTCTCCCCCGACCTATAACCCTCTGCTCCTCTTCTATCCAGCAGACGGTGATGTGAAGATCAACAACATAGAGAAACCTAACCAGCTCAAGCAATCCTTGTCTGAGGTCTTAAACCTTTACTATCCCTTAGCCGGACGTATTAAGGACAACCTTTTCGTAGAGTGCAACGATGAGGGCATTCCATTTTTCCAGGCAGAAGTCAAGTGCCGACTTCCACAAGTTGTTGAGAATCCAGATCCTAGTGAACTCAACAAGTTGACCCCATTTGCACTAGATGATGCTGAAGAACTGCCTCTAGGCATCCAGTACAACATCTTTGAGTGTGGTGGAATTGTTATTGGTCTGTGCATCTCACACAAAGTTGGAGATGCATCATCACTTTTCACGTTTATCAAATATTGGGCTGCCACTGCTCGTGGAGAAGCAGATCATATATCAAGACCAGAGTATATCTCTGCAACTCTCTTCCCACCTATCAACATATCAGGGTTTAAACCAGCCACTGGTATCACTAAAGAAGATGTTGTGACAAAAAGGTTCGTGTTCCGCTCCTCTTCAATAGAGAAGCTAAAAGAAAAATGCAGTCCTGCAAGTGGAAGCTTGGAAAATCAGCGACCACCATCACGTGTTGAGGCCTTGTCAGTATTCATATGGCAACGCTTCACAGCTGCCACTAAAGTAGAATCAACACCCGAAAGAATTTACTCCATGGTTCATGCAGTGAACCTGCGCTCGAGGATGGAACCTCCGCTCCCAGAATACTCCTTCGGAAACTACTATCGGATTGCATTCACAATTCCATCCATTGATAGTGGCGAGGAAAACTACAATCTTGTTAGTCAGATCAGAGACTCAATTGGTAAAATTGACAAAGAATACGTGAAGAAACTTCAAAAGGGCGGTGAGCACTTGGGCTTCATCAAAGAGCAAGCCGCAAGATTTCTCAGAGGTGAGGTGATTTCTTTGAACTTCACAAGCTTGTGCAGGTTTCCTTTGTATGAAGCTGATTTTGGGTGGGCGAAACCTATATGGGTAGGCTCTCCAAGTCTCACCTTCAAGAACCTAGTTGTTTTCATGGACACTGCATCTGGTGATGGAATAGAAGCACTTGTGCACTTGAAGGAGGAAGACATGGCCAAATTCGAAGAGGATGAGGAGCTGCTTCAGTATATTGTACCAACCAAATGTTAAGCAGACTACATTAATTACATATCGTTATTAGTATATTGGTAAGTACTTTCCTAATTAGGGTTGGTACTTATGGTGTGGTTTCGACTGTGTTGAATCAATCTGGTAATAATATTATAAAGGTTTTTCGATGTATTAATTATTAATTTAGTATGTAAATTCAACAAATTAAAATAAAAGAAGAAGAAGAAAGAACTCGCTACATAGAAAATGGCAAAGGATGAAAATCAAAAGGGACCTGTTGAAAAGAGATTTGGATCCTACATGTCCGTTCGATTATGTTTAATTCAAATTTAGCTATTCATTTTGAATTAAATAATCTGAATTATTGGAGAAAAATAAAATAATAAAGATTACGTTTTAAATTGTTACCGTTTATATATATTATAAACTGAATCTTGCCTATTCAATTTAAATTTAATATTTTAAATTTAACAAATATATGATTATGTTTCCAAGAAAATAGGAATATCTCAATTCATTTAAAAGAACGTCTTGAATTTGTCAAACCCTCCATTTAATGCACGAAGAAGAGGTTGCTTGAAATTGGTTGGTGCAGCTTGTGGAAAAGAACATGCTGCAATGCAACGTGCCTTACCATTTGTAAATCCAACAAAACAAGCTGCAAGATTTCTCAGAGGTGAAGTGGTTTCTTTTAACTTCACAAGCTTGTGCAGGTTTCCTTTGTATGAAGCTGATTTTGGGTGGGCGAAACCTATATGGGTAGGCTCTCCAAGTCTCACCTTCAAGAACCTAGTTGTTTTCATGGACACTGCATTAGGTGATGGAATAGAAGCACTTTGAGTATTTGTAGACAGGTCGTTTATGAAAACAGACCAGGATAAGCGTGAATATATGGGCTGGTCGCCTATGAAAATAGACCACTTTAAATATGTGTAGGTAAGTCGCTTGTGAAAACAAATCAATTTTCTTTAAAAGGAGCAGGTTGCCCAAGATAATGTGATCGTTTTTCTTTTTCTTCTTTACGAAGCTTACTATCTAAAACCTCTTGCGAGATTTCGGTTGTAAGCATTGTAAAGAGGGAGGAAAATATCATAACCTATTTTTGAGTTATTCCCCAATTCATATTTTTTCTATCTTCGGAAAATACAAAAAAATAAAAAATATTATCAAAAAAATATAATAGTGAAAAAAGGATGCCAGAACGCTAAGAAAATGGTCAAAAATTGGTTCAGGAGGTTCTAAAATACAAATATTGAAATTTAACGGTATTTTGTTGACTGTTTAGAGCTCAATTGACAAAGAAAATTCAATTTGAGGAAAAAAAGTCCAAAAATCAGTTGTTTATGGACTCAATTAAATTTTAGTGAAGGTTTAATTGAATTTATGGAGGGTTTGATTGCAAGAAAAATTGATTTTGAAGTCAATTTAGGCTTTGATTAGAAGAAATTAAAGTTTTGGGATCAAATTATATTTTTTAAGAGTTAATTTGGTCAAATCAGGGCGGCTTAATTGTATATATATTGAAATTTGATGGCCAATTAGGGACTTAATTGAAGAAATCCAAAACCAAGGAGAAAAACACACTTAAATAGAGGGGCTACAATTAAACCGAATCAGGGGCCAAATGAAGAAATTAGAAGTTTATTGCTCAATTAAGGGTCGAATTGCATAAATTCAAGACCAAGGATCAATGTGAAAAAAAAGCCAACTTCAGGCTCGACAATTGAATTTGGCAGGGATGCAATTGAATTGATTTTTACAATCAAAATTACAATTGAGGTCCAATGTGAACTCTGACACGTTTTTGCTACCTTTTCCTTTTAAATGAAACGGTGCGTTTTGTCCAAAATGATGTCGTTTCATTCACTGTTCACGAAAAAAAAAATAGACCCAGATGGTGCCGTTTTGAACAGCATTATGGGTCTTCTTCTTCCCCTGGACACGCGAAGTAGGGGAAGAAGAAGATTTTTCTCCCCCTATTTTCACCGACTTTCTTCCTTTAAAAAGCATCACAAAGACGCCGACCAAGGACCTCCACTTGCCTGAAGCCTTCCACGTGTTAAAGAAAAGGGAGGAGATGTGTCCCTTGGGTGATGGAGGGGCGGAAGCACAATAGCCACCCCGGCCTCTCTCTCCCTTGTTTTTTGCCTATAAATACAGGTGAGACGAAGATGAAAAAAAGAGAAGAGAGAGAGCAGGGGAGGCTCTGAAGATTGAAGGAAAAAAAAAACAAGAATTTATTGTCTCCCTATATTTTCTAGATTGTTGTAACCCATTTTTGGGTCCCCGTAAAAAAATAAAATAGATAGCCAAAGAAGGTTAGAAAAAGGACAAGAGGCAGAAGCGCTCGGAAAAGGGTCAGAAAATTGGTCAAGGAGTATAAAGATACAAAGATTGGATTTTTGACAAAATATTCTTGAAGGATGAGAACCCTATTGAGAAGAAAATTTTGAATTTTGAGGAGAGAAGCCCAAATTTGGATGTTTATGGGTTTAATTGTTTTTTTATTGGATTTATAGGGGATTTGTTTGCAAGAAAATTGATTTTTTAAGTCAATTTGGGCTTTAAATTAAAGAAATTAAAGTCCTGGGGCCAAATTATGATTTTTAGGAATTTATTAAGTCAAATCAGGGGTTTAATTGCATAAATATTGAAGTTTAATGGCCAATTAGGGGTTTAATTGTGAAAATCCGAAACCAGGGACCAATTTGGAAAAGGCGCAAAGATAGGGGGGCTGTTTGGAGTTGATTGAGGGGCCTAATTGAAGAAATTGGAAGTTTATTGATCAATTGAGGGCTAAATTGCATAATTTAGAGGCCAAGGACCAAAGTGGAAAAGGCGGCCAACTTGGCGGACAAGACCGAAATTGTCAGGGACGTAATTGAAAGGAACAAAAAAATAATTGGGGGACTGATGTGAACGTTGGCGCATTTCTGGCGCCAAATTTAAATGAAACGGCGCGTTTTCTCCAAAACGACGCCGTTTCATGCGTTTTTTTTTTTTTTTTTTAAAAAAAAAAAAAAAAAAAAAAAGACCAAACGGTGCCGTTTTGAACGGCACTGTTTCTCTTCTTCTTCCCCCCCCGCAGGCGTAGCAGAGGAGAGGAAAACCGGGGTTTTTGTCCCCGCCTCTCTCCTCACGTGCCATGGCCCGACGCCCCACACTTTGGGACCCCCGAAGCCGAAGCCGCTGGCCGACCACCCGCCGCGCCACCGAACCCGAGAGAAGCGCCTTGGCAGCGGCGCCTGCCGACCAGCACGCCTTGTTCCCCCATGCATGCCCCGATATTGCCTATAAATAGAGAAGAAGCAGAGTGAGAAGAGGGAGGAGGACCGATGGAGTGACCCGAAAAAAAAAAAAAACAAAAAACCGAGACAGTTGAGAGAGAGAGGACCGGGAGAGAGAAGGAGAGAGAACGACCCGAATAGAGAGAGAAGAGCAGAAACAAACCAAGAAGAAAGAAACCGAAACCAAAAAAAAAAAAAAAACCCAAAACCAAACCAAGAACCGACAGCCACTGAGAACGAAAAAAAACGAAGGAGAAGGGAGGAGGAAGAATTTTTCGCCACTGAAACAGCAGCAACGCCGCCCTAAACCGCCATCCACGAGCCGCTCCACCGCAGCACCGCCAGCAAGCCACCGTCTCCGCCGCGCCAGGTATGCCATCCTGACCCCCCTGCATTTTATTGTGAGGCCGGCGTGGTTTGGCCTCCTGCATGCAGAATCGTTTCTGCATGCAGGAGG
Source organism: Populus alba (assembly GCF_005239225.2). NCBI lineage: Eukaryota > Viridiplantae > Streptophyta > Magnoliopsida > Malpighiales > Salicaceae > Populus > Populus alba. The sequence goes on from NC_133293.1 coordinate 7,512,287, forward strand.
CATGGGGGGAAAATAATTCCCCCCCCGTTCATTTCTTTTTTTTTTTCTTTTGGGCCAGACAGGGTCTGGCCCAATGATTTGGGGCTGGGCCGGTCTGGCCCAGATTGCGGGTCCGGGCCGGTCCGGCCCAGAAGACAAGACACTGTTGGGCCGAGTCCGGCCCAACGTCTTTTGGGGCTGGAGTCCGGCCCAATTAATTGGGCCGGCCCAGCCCATTTAATATATTATATATATATTATTATATTATTATATTATGCATGTGTGTGTATATATTATTTTTTTTTGTTTTTCTAAAAAATAAAAAAAATATAAAAAATAAAAAAATTTGAAAAGTAAAAAAAAATATATTGTTTGTTCTTGGTATATATTGATTTGTTTTTTTTATACTATGGGGATATAATTTCAGTATTTTAAAAAAAACACCTGTTTTCGTAAAAAAAAAAAAATGTTTTTGTTTTCATGCATACGGCCAATACACTAGCATGTTTTGAATGTTCTTTTTATAAAAAAAAAATATTGGAAGCTTTGAAAATGTGTTTTCGCATAGATTTCTTAAACACAAAAATCATTTTTTTGCATTTGTGGATTTTACAACCCGTTTGTAAAACTCCAAAGGGTATTGGCCAATATTCCAAAAAACTATAAAAAATCTTATTTTGGGAGAAGAAGTTGTGATTATTGTTCACGCTAATGTTTGGATGAAGAAATCCTTAAAAGGACGAACATCCAAAAATATTATCGGGAGTAATAAATCAACGCACATGTTTGAAAGAAGCTTTGGCTGCAATCGAGAATATTTTCAAAATTATTTTTTTTCTCCACGGTTTACGAGCCGTGAAAAGTAATTTTTTTTAGGAATTGTGAAATTTTCTTCGTTCTTTTTATTCTCTTTTCCTTGCGATTTACGAGTTGACGGGATTAGAAAACACCAACACCATAGACTATAGAGCAAACCAAACACCAAGCAGCTTACCTTAGGTAGGGCGTATTAGGGGTGCTAGTACCTTCCCTTTACGCAACCAGTCCCTTGCCTTAGAATTTCTGAAAGACCAGTTAGGGTTCCTAGTGACCAAATACTAGGTGGCGACTCCAAAGAACCAAATCCTTAGAACACAACGAAAATCGCCAGCCGATGTCGTGCCTTCATAAATTTTTTGTACGGGGTGTGACAGAATGGCGACTCCACTGGGGATGTTAGGACTAAGCTTGATTTGTTTGTTTTTGTTTGTTTGTTTATGTTATATGTTATTGGTTTTTGTTTTCTTATGATGTTTTGTTTAAAAGCTTTAGCATATATCTTTACATTCTATAATACATGCCATAGTCATGCATCACTTTATTATTATTATTATGTTTTGGAGGGCACACACATGTAACTCTAAGTTTAAGTGGGGGACTAGCAGCTTGCCTTATGACTTGAGTCAAGGCTTAAGTTTGTGTAAACCCCAACTCTTTGCTGAGTGTTTAGACTGATAGTGATTGGTACACGTGCCATCCCACTATCTGCTGGACCTCCATATCGCCTTTACGAGGGTGATCACTGGAACAGCAAGAGACCCTCTTTTAGAGACCTAGTAATAAACCTACCCTATGTCTCACGTAAAAGAACTAGAACCTATCCTTAGGGTGTATGTTCCGATATAAATCTTTTGCATCGAAACAAGACTAACCCCCCATGCATTTTGAATTGCAGGATTTGTGAACGAAATGACCATCACCAAACCTTCCATAGAGTATGGAAAGAATTCTGAACTGTCACAATTGATTGAAGGAGACTGCCTTAGAAGCGATGCTAAGAAGATGTCGCCAATCAAGAACTTGAATTGCATATTGAATGAGGTGAACAAGTTAACGACTCATTTTCAGAATGTGGATAAAGATGCATTTTTTAGGAAATACGGACGTTTGATGGAAATCGCAAAGGTAGAAGTTTTAAGCCCAGCTGTGCGAGCCTTAGTTCATTTTTGGGATCCAGAATACCGATGTTTCTCCTTTGGAAGCGTGGACTTGTGCCCCAACGATTGAGGAATATGGATTGTTGACCGAGTTTCCGAATGACCTGTATCGGATTTATTCTCCTTTGAGATCCGACAAGATCATCCCTGAGCTGTCAAAACTGCTCAGAATCTCCAACTTGGAAAAGTTTCTGGAAAAAGAATGGCACCGGTTTGAAATGGAGGATGCTAGAGTTGGAAAAAGAGTCAGAAGTAGAAAAAGAGAGATTGATTGCCTTAGGTATATTTGGCCTTGTGTTGTTCCCAAGTCAGACTGGTTTAGTAAGCTTGGAGGCCGCCGCTGCTTATGTGGAAGTAATGAGAACACACAGATCAATCCAGTGGTTGCTATCTTAGCCGAAAACATTTTTTGACACTTAACCATTGTAGAAAAGCTGGAAAAGGAGCAATGAGATGCTGCACGCAACTGTTGTATATTTGGATGGTGAGCCATATCGAAACAAAGAAACCTGTTTTCAATAATTTTTTGGTGGTTCACTCAAAAAACCCCTAAAGATTGTGGAAGAAGAAGAATGGGGAGATCTAGACAACCAGGGTTGGGTTGATAAATTGGAAGGTTTACCTAATAGCGATTTTAAATGGAGAGCACCATGGGTAACAACAACGAAGGTCCTAATGAGTTGTGGACAAAGGCATTGGGTACCATTGGTGGGGATTACGGGTTATGTGAGTTATGCTCCGACTTTAGTGGTAAGACAATTCGGGGGCATACAGTTTGTTCCCAGAACTATGGGAATTGCTCAATTCTTTGGTCTGTTCAAAGATCCCATGGCAAAAGAAGTTTTGGAGATCATCAAACAAGATTGGAAGCATCTAGTGTTGGTGGAAATAGAAGGTTTGAGAGATCCAAGTGTGAGCGAAGGATATGTAAAATGGAGAGCCTCAGCTGCTTCAGCCATGCCTTGCGCTATAGAGGAGCCTATTAAGGGAAAAAGAGGTTAATATTGAAGATGATTTAGCTGCTTCAGCCATGCCTCGTGTAGAAGTCAAATCTCCTCAAACCATAGAGGAACCCCTCAAAAGAAAGAGGGTTAACGGTGAATTGAGAAGGCAAGTGGACAAACTAAGGATAGAGTTGAGCAAGAGCAGAAAGGACAAGGCGACGTTGGAAGGAATGATGCTAGAAGATGATAAAAGGAGAACATTTCTAGATGAGCAAAATACAGTCTAGAGATGCAAAAAATAACCAAGCTTGAGTTAAAGTTGGTTGAGGAGAAGATTGCTAGGGGAAGGAGTGAGAAGGAGCTTAAAGGGTTGAGTTTGGATTGGATGCAAAGTTGTTCTGAACTTGAAGCAATGGAGATGGACTTTAGCGATTGCCAAGAAAGTGCAAAATATTACCAAGAAAAAATTTGTGCAAGTGCAATTCGAACTAATGGATAGGATTAAGAGGTATAAGGATTTGAATAAGAAATATATAGAGTTGGAAAGCAAAAGGGGAGGATTCGAGGATGATAAAGCGGAGTTAGCAGCCAAGAG